>NC_067399.1:478897491-479002491 GCF_016432865.1 Antechinus flavipes | reverse complement strand
TTTCTAGCCACTACAAACAGGGCTGCCACAAACATTTTGGCACATACAGGTCCCTTTCCTTTCTTTAGTATCTCTTTGGGGTATAAGCCCAGTAGTAGCACTGCTGGATCAAAGGGTATGCACAGTTTGATAACCTTTTGGGCATGATTCCCTTTCCTCACTCTTAAGGCAGGAACCTAAACTCAAAAAAACCATTATTTATTTATTTTAGTAAGGACTGCATCTCCTTATCTAACTTAGGCTAAAAGTAAAGAGGCTACACTCATGGAGTCAGTCTCACTCTGATCTGCATAAGAACTTTATAACTTGTTCTGTTTCTGACTTGGGTTGTTTTAAACACCTCCTAAACAGCTTGGTGCTTCTCTTTCTCCCCTCCCTATGCTCCTCAATCTGTCTCAGGGCCTTACCATATTAACGTCCAGCTTAGTTAAGATAACTTAATTGGCTTCAAATTCAAAAGATGGATGGCACTAGGCATTCAAAAGAAAAATTATTGATGTCTATTTTTTCACAGCATAGGCATTTCCACATATCTATGCCTACTCACGACTCCCCCACCCTCCACCTTTTTTAAAGAATAAGAACCCAACCCAAATTATGCAATACTTATGAATAAAACCCCACATCTTTATTTGACATTATTGTGTATATTTTTCTCTTAGTTTTATTTGCTTCATTCTTCATTAGCTCATATAATTCATTTGTTTCTAAATTCCTCACACTCATTTTTAGAAATGTTTATTTTATTACATTTACTATAGTTCAGCCATTTGTCAAGAAATAAGCACTTATTTTATTTGTAGGATATTTTTTTTTTCCTTCCACAGAAATATTACTGTGAATATTTTATCACATATAGAGCCCTTTGGTCAGTTCTTGACCTTCTTGATATATGTGTGTGTGCGTGTATATATACATGTGCACATATATGCTCATATATACACAATATGTACATGTGTGAGAGTGGGATCATAGGTTATGAATAAAACTTTCTATAGTATTCTTTTCAGTATACCATGCTTTCTATAAAGGTGACTCCACAAGTAGGAATTTGGAAAGAAATTAGCTTAGAAAGGTGATTTATGTCAAAGAAGATTATAGAGAGAAAGAGAATTAAATATTATAATTTCCACTATTTTTTTCAGATCTCTATTTAATAGAGTATCCAAATCAAAAGATGTTTTAGGATAGTAATATTAATATAGTAAGACTATATAATATATGATAGTACTTTAATTTTGAGCAAGTTTGATTTTAGGTCAACTGGAAATATCTAACACTTTCCTGGTACCTTAGATTTAGATTTGATCCCTATTTCCTTCAAAGTCTTGATGTAGTTTTAAAAAAAAAAGACAAAAATTAACTTTCTTAAGCTAAGTGTTATTTCCTCAGAAATTAGTAGGAATTAGTTGAAATAAAGCCATGTTCAAATTGACATGATCGTACTAATTACATTACTTTTAGAGGATTAATACTTTATTTTATAAAAATATTGGAATATCACTATAATGCTTTTCTAAAGGTTCTATGCTACGTGCTTGACTTACCCATCAAACAACTTATTAAAAATTTTTTTGGTACTTAAATAATGAAATTTATTTGGTTCCAAAATTGATCTAAGTGAATAATGTTATTACTACATTTCTTTGGAATCTTTGTAACCAGTTGAGATCTTCCTATACGGTTTGATTCTGTAGATGTGGTATTTAACAAAATGAGGCTTGGAAAAATTATCAAGCAACATGAGGTGAAAATATTGTCACTAATTTATTTTTTCCTTCTTGGTTACCTTTTGTTTAGCTAAAGATATATGTTATTTTCACAGGAAAGCACAGAACTGCTCATAGACCTCATTCAAAACCAAAAACTTCAGATGCTTTTGAAGCAGATTTCATAGATGATCCAAAATCTGAGGGCAGTTTTCTCAGTGAGAAGGAACTGTGGGCTCGACTTGATGAATTAGAAAGACAAGAAGATCTTTTGGGTGAACTCGATAGGTATGTAGAGGCAAATTTTGCCTCAAAGTGATGCTGTCTTTACTTAGAATGTTAATCCAAATACGACATAGTAATAGTCCATATGTTTTATAGAAAAAAATTTTCATAGAGTATTGAATATTTGAGTATTGAGTATTTTCTCTTTGAATTTTAAGAACAACTGCTTTGAATATTTGTATCAAATGTTTTACTTTACTTACCTTATGTCAAAACTTCTGCTTAATTAGCAGACACTAGTAATCTGGTCAGATGTTTTTATATATATGAGAAACTTTACCAAGTGGATGTTTAAAATACACATTAGTACCCATTTAGAATTGTCAAAGTGCTAAAAATGAAGTCTCTCACCACAGAAGCTCCTACTTTATTTTGCTTAAATGATGGAACGTGTGCAGTAATTAGTTTCTTTGAAAAATAGGACATAATCCACATGAGATAGGAATTTTTTATAAGTTATCCAGAAATTGTAGTTCATGTGTTCTTGGGTATTTTTTATTAATTGATAACATAGTTTAAAAAAGTTTTTAATGTAAGGTTTCTCAACCTGGGGTCCATGGCTTCCTTGAACCTGAAAGGGAGAAACATATCTTTATTTTCACTCACTTGTAATGTTATTTTTACTAATACTCAAAATTTCCTGTTATATTTGTCCATCTATAGTATGTGTTTCTCTCATCTGTTTGTCAAAGACAAGGACAATATTAACCTTAAGCCATTTAAAATGTGTACTTAATGAACAAACAGCTATTTAAATTGTGATTGAACATCAGTAATGCCCGATGTATGATGTTTTTCCAGCTCTTAAATATTTTTTTCCATTTTAGTTATTTTTTTCAATTAACAAAAATCTTTTTTTTTCTCCCCACCCCTATCTCTTTGGGAAAAAAAAAAAAAAGAAAAATCTTGTGTGAAATTTGCATAGCTAAACATAAAAGATTCCCACATTGGCCATACCCCAAAACATTTTATTCTGCATCCTGAAGCCTTCACCTCTCTATCAGGAGGTGGGTATCTTGTTTCACCATAGGCTCCTCTGTAATCATGGCTAGTCATTGAGTTGATCAGAGATATTAAGACTTTTCAAGTTGTGTGTTTTTATTGTGTTGTTTTTTATTAGTAATCCTAACTATTAGTTGTTTATAGTGTTCCATGTGCTGGCTTTCTTGGTTCTTCTCATTTCATTCTTAATGGTTCATACATGTTTTTCCAGGTTTTTCAGAAAACATCTCTTTTATCATTTCTTATAGCACATAAAATCCATTCCATTCACATACCGTTATTTGTCCAATTATTCCCTAATTGATAAGCGCACTTTGTTTCCAGTTCTTTGCCACCACAAAAAAAGAACCGTTATTAATATTTTTATACATATGGTTCCTTTTCTCCTATGTTCTCTTGAGTTCAGTAGGTCAGATGGTATACAAAGTTTAGGGATTTGTTAGTCATAACTCCAAATTGATTTTCCACACTAATCATCTCCTCTCCTCTTCTCTCCTCCTCTTCTCTTCTCTTCTCTTCTCTTCTCTTCTCTTCTCTTCTCTTCTCTTCTCTTCTCTTCTCTTCTCTTCTCTTCTCTTCTCTTCTCTTCTCTTCTCTTCCTCTTCTCTTCTCTTCTCTCTCTTCTCTTCTCTTCTTCTCTTCTCTTCTCTTCTCTCATCTTCTCTCATCTTCTCTTCTCTTTTCTCTCCTCTCCCTCTCTTTTCTTCTCTTTTCTCTCCCTCTCCCTTTTCCTTTCCCTCTCCCTCTCCTTCTCCCTCTCCCTCTCCCTTTCCCTCTTCTCTTCTCCTTTTTGACAGTTGGAATCAAGTGACTTGCCTAGGGTCACACAGTTAGGAAGTATCTGAGACTAGATTTGAACTCAGGTCCTCCTAACTTCAGGGCTGGTGCTCTATCTACTGTATTACCTAACTGTCTCCAGTTCTTAATTCTTTAGAAGAATTAAGCAATTGGCTACTTGTCATAAACAGAATATGATCCATAAAATTTTAAGGTATGACATTAAATATCAATCCATGGAGAGAGTATGAGTGAGTGAGTGGAGTGTGTGTGTGTGTGTGTGTGTGTGTGTGTGTGTGTGTGTGTATAAAGTTAAGTTTATGTTTATAAATACACGTTTAAATACATTTTTGTTTTTGCTAATTTTATTATATAAATATATTGTTAAATATGTATATATTTTAATCACTTAAATTTTTTTCTTTTTTCTACAGAAAATCTGATACTTTGTTTATAAATGGAGATGATATAACCTCTTCTGAAGAGGAGAAGGAAGATCAAAAGACAGATGTGACTATGAAACACAAAGTAACAGACTCTCTTACTCAGGGCAGTTTTCAAAGAGACATCACAAATTCGAAGTTACTTAATGGTCAAGTGAATGGTTCAAGTTCTTACAGTGATGATGATGATGATGATGATGATGATGATGATGATGACGACGACGACGACGGCCGTGGCAGTGTTGATGGTTTAGGAATTGGAAATAATTCCGTACCAACAATATATTTTTCTCATACAGTTGAACCTAAGCGGGTTTGTATACTTTACTTATTCTTAATTTAGAAATAGACTTAATGATATAATTTGTCATTTTATTTATCTTTATAGATATAGCTTCTTTGTATAGTTCAGAGTTCTAAAGCAAGAAGAATAGTTTTTCTTATTTAGCATGAAAATAATTTGTGATTGGCTTGATTCATTGTGTTCACTATTTCCCAACTGAACATGTGGTTATGTGAGCCTGAGGAAGATTTAGACCTCTAGAGGTCTTAAAAAAATAATCCTGTCTCTGTAACGAAGACTTTAAAAACGTCAGAGATTGTTCTATACGGTACTTATATTGGTAAATTTAGAAAATTGCAAAGGTGGTCCCTTAATTGTACTTAGTTAAATTTAATTAAATTTAATTTTTCTCTTTGATGTATAAAAATGAATCAATGTGTTTAGTTAAATGTGAAAAATTTTATGGGGAAGTTAATGTTTCCCCTCCAAGTTGGAAATAAATGGGTACATCTGTGAACTTTATTTGAATTTCAAAGTTTTCAAATTGGAAGAAACCTTAGAGATTATTGAGTTCAATTTGACTTATCAGGTGAGTGACTGGCCTAAGGTCATATGACCTTAGGCCAGTCACTCACCTGATATATATATATATATATATATATATATATATATATATATATATATATATATATATATATATACACACACACACACACACACACATATACATACATATATATGTATATGTATATATATACACATACATACATATATATGTGTATATATATGTATATGTATATATGTATGTATATATATATTTTTTTTTTTTTTTCCATTGCAGACCTGTGGCTTAAAAAAAACAAATTGCCTATTTCCTAAGTGTAGTGTTCCTTCTGTTAGGTCAGAGTATCTATATCTGGAAATTATTTGAGCTTTTGGATTTGTTATCTGTATTTTCAAATAAAATACAAAATATTGGTGAAACATTTTTTTTTTGCTTATCTTGTTCTTAGGGTAGCAAAATCAATAATTTTACAAAGTACTTTGTACATTGCTAGAGCCCATTCCCTAAGTTTAAGAGATTAAAGTAAAACAATATAATTATACTACATCTATGGAATTGAGTATGAATTGATTAGAAAAACAAATTTTGAATTTATTTTCATATAGCTTTTATAGTCTTAACTCCAACTCCACTTGTTTACTAGTATTAAAATTAGGCAGGGAATTGCTTGATTAATAAGTAGTTATTGATTTATAAAGTACTTCATAAATCCATTATGGGATTATGAGATTATTAGTGGGTTAATCTTAAATTCTTTCTGACCACATCCTAAAGCTTTGTAAATGTAAAATTCTATTGTATTAATTTTGGAATTTTTGTAATTGAGTTAGTGGTCATTACTTGTGCTTTTTTATACATTAAACCTGATGATATTCTGATTAAATATTTTTATTTCTTTTTTTTTCTTTTCTTTTTTTTTTTTTTTGCTGAAGCAATTGAGATTAAGTGACTTGCTTAGGGTCACACAGCTAGGAAATGTTACGTGCCTGAGGCTAGATTTGAACTCAGGTCCTCCTGACTTCAGGGCTGTTGCTCTACACTGTACCACCTAGCTGCCCCCCTTGAATATTTCTTTTGATCACTGAGTTCCTTTTTTTGTCTTCTCCATTTTGAAATTCATGACTTTTGAAGCAATGAATTTGTACACAAAGTAATGGTATAGTGTTAAATGTTATGCTTAAAAGCCTAGGCATTATAATTTTTATGTAATCATAAATTAATTGGAAGTTAAGATCACGGAATGATTAAGGAATATATATATTTATGTTAGGAATTTTGTATATGTCTCAGAGAGTATGGTATATTTCTACTATATAGGGATTTTTTTGACCTTTTGTATAAACACATGAATTTTGTGCATTGTCAGAAGACTGGAATTGACACTGTCACTGTTAGGATTATTTATTGTTTACTATAATGTACTGTATTTAACAAACTCCTATCTTGCCTTTGGTCATTATATATATCTCAATTTATAATTGTGTGTGTGTGTGTTTATTTTAGGTACGAATAAATACTGGAAAAAATACTACTTTAAAATTCAGTGAAAAGAAAGAAGAAGCCAAACGAAAACGGAGGAATAGTAATGGCAACAATAGCCATTCTATTCCAGAACTACCTAATATCAGAACTCCTGCTGATGTTTATAGGTACATAATTTATAGTTAAAGGACTGATTTCACCTCTTTCTTTTATTGTAGTTGTGCTTTTAACAGAAAATGTTACTTAAATTAATACAAGGTCACATGTGTAATCACCTGAAAGATAAGACACTCTTGTGAGTTTAGCCTAGCAATCTGAAGGCTCCCAAAGAAAATGGTGGTTTTCCAAAATCTCTAATCAGAGGTGGTTGCAGAGTATTGTGTGGTCTCTTCCTCATTTGGGTGATGTTTTTGTAAAAATACCCAATTGATGTAGTAAGTGAATCTTGTATCTAAGTTTGACAAATTTTTTTTTTTTAATTTTGATGGGACTACAGAATCAGTACTTTTTGACCATAACTTCAATATATATGATAGATTCATTTGTTACGTTATTACACAGTTGAAGTTGATTATAGTTACTCATTCCTCTAATTTGGATTGTTTAGGAGTCAATGTGATGCCGTAGATTGAATTATGGGACTTGGAGCCTGGTATATTTGTGTTCAAACCCCACTTCTGACATTTGTTAAAACCCTGTAATGTTAGGGAAGTCACTTGCTTCCATGTCTCCTTCTGTAAAATGAAGATAATACCTAAAAATATGAATTTCACTGTTAGAAGGCTAAAAAGTAATTCTTGAAGTTGAAAAAAATTTTCTCATGATATATACTTATAAAATAATATTGCTGAATGGTTTAAATTATTTAAAATGTCTGAAATTGTTACATGTGAAGCTGTTGCCATTTGGAATGCATTTATAAAATATGCCATTTTTGTGTTAAGATAAAAATTATGCCTTTATAAAACAATGAAATGTACATTTTTAGATAGCATAGTCCCTGATATTTATAAAGTTTCATGTGAACCATAATTATAAAAATTACTGGATTTTAAAAGTTGGATTAACAAATTTAATTGTTAAGAAATACTAGGATTTTAAGAAAAATGTCATGAGATTTATACATAGGTTAAAGTATGTATTTTCCTTTCATATTATATAGAGTCTTTGTTGATGTTGTGAATGGAGAATACATCCCTCGTAAATCAATTTTGAAGTCTCGGAGCAGAGAAAATAGTGTATGCAGTGACACTAGTGAAAGCAGTGCTGCTGAGCTTGAGGACCGGCGAGGAATGATGAGGAGCCTCAGTCATGATGAAGCTGCCTATACTGATGCCAGCGAAGGCATTTTGGATGAGCAGGAAAATCAACAGAAAAAACTGTTTCCCCTAACAGGAAAACTTGAGGTATCACTTTCTAATACTTGATTGGTTATGCAAGGTCCTTATATAAAATCATCAACATATTTATTAGAGAAGGAAAATCTAAATTGGTACTGCCTCTATTTTTCAAGAATAGAATTTACTTGCCCTCATTTACAGTGTCAATTTTTGGACTGAACAAAAAGCTTATTTTAAAAGTTAGTTTGTTAGGCTTCCCTCTTTGCTAAGGTATTGTGAATTCTTATTCCCCAAATCTTGTTCTATTTAATTTTTTTTTTGAAAGAAATACATAGATTTTCTTTTACTATTTATGATACTTATATCACCAGTCATTACATTAAGCAATGTAACATTGCTTAATCTGTGTTTTAAGATTTTTCTTTTTTAAAATTGTAGTCACAGGGTCTAAAGTTTTCTTGACATTTTTGATATTATTGTATAAAAACTGAATAGTTTTTAAAATGTCATATAAGATTTCAGAACTAAGTGAATTTCTTTTGTATTCTGAATTTTATATACAATATTTGAATATTTAGAGTAAGTAAAATTCTTCCTAGTAAATAGAATTTTGTAGAGATACTTACAGGTGAAAGTAGTTCTAAAATTCATTAGTCTAAGGATCTTGACAAAGTCATTTCCTTTTTCTGGCATCATTTTTCTTACTTGTCACTGTAGGGGAAAGAGTTGAATTAGATACTAAAAATATTTTTAGTTTCCGAGTTGTACTAAATGTCTTCAGCATCTTGCATGTTATTTTTATTGTTGAAAAAGTTTTAATTGCTAATAAAAATATATATCTTAATAAATTGTAGTTACTTGATTAGTAACTCGAGTACTTGGATTTCTAATCTGATATTTCAGACTATTTCTTCAAATAATGCTGGTGATAACTTGTCATGTCCACTCGTAATTTTGTCACTGGAAGCCTTCCTCAATTCCTTTTGCTATTTTGAGGCTATAATTTGGAAAAAACAAGTGTCACTAAATTATACCTTGTTCTTGTTATATGACCTATCCCCCCCCCCCCCCTTTTGCTTTTTGTTTTTGATTACCCTTTTCTATGATAACATCTTTTATTTCCTTCTTCTTTTTGTAGTTCCTCTATAATATATTTGAGTCTGCTTATATTCATCATATTCCTCTCTGTTGCCCTCTGGCTGATACTTACCTTTAATGGCTTTAAACTGTAATGTTTTCATAATTTTCAGCTGTACAATAGTATTTATAGAATACTGGCATTAAAAAAGATAGGTCTTTACTCTTGGGGAAAATTTGAGGTCACTAAGGGAACTTTGTAGTTTCCCAAATTCTGTCTAGCCCACTCTTTTCATCTTCAAATTCTGGGCCATATTCATCAGTTTGTATAGTTTGTCCACTATAGTTATGTATGGTGTGTGTGTGTGTGTGTGTGTGTGTGTGTGTGTATGTGTGTGTGTGGACAATATATATTTTTTATCCATATTAATAGATGAGTACTTTCTTAGGCTATATTTAAAATTTGAATTGAAAAAAATATGTGAAAGAAGAGACTTGTAAAAGACCACTTTGCCTTGATTTTCTTGTCCTATATAAAAATATAGGGTAAGATGAAGTGATATTTTACTTAAATTTGACTTGATGGATTTTGTGTGGATGTTATTAAAATTCTTTTTTCTCTAGATTTAAAGGAAAATTATTGAACTAAGATTTGATATTCTATACTATCTGGTAACTGAGATGTATTGTGTAGTCTTAGTTGCCTGAAAGTTGTATTTATTTTACTTGTATGTTCACACTGTGTGTAAGAGGCAGGACTGATATACTATTGTATATACATACCTGTCTCTAACATGTACATACATACACACATAAATAATACACATCTGTATATGTATACACACACACACACACACACATTTGTATGAGAGTAGATCTGTGTTACTCTGTTAATATGCTCTTCTGAGAACTCATTTTGGTTGAATTTCTTGATAACTGTTAGTGGAGTTGATAGGCCCTAACAAACTATTTATTGAACCTGAAAAGAATCCTGATATTTAAGGAGTAAGTAAAGAGGCCTTAACATCAGAGCATTTGGCTTATCAGGTAACAAATTTTTTTGGCCACCACTGTTGAAGATTCTAGTTAGGTATAGAAGAAGGTTATAATGATCTGAACACTTTGAGAAACTTTAAATATTGAAATATGTTTTTCATGTAAGATGTACGTGTATGCATGCATGTTTTTGTAACTAGATACTGCTATCTATCTTTATGGGGTGACTGGTACATTCAGTATGTAAGGGAATTATATAAAAAATGGTTTTTAAATTCATGGTTTATATGTGCTTTAAGTAATAGTTTAACAAGTTAGGGACTCTTTGTGGAAAGCAGCATTTACTTTTGCTATTTTGCAAAACAAAAAATTAAAATTCATAAAGTTCATAATTTTTTGAGATAGCACCAAAATCAGGAAGTTGTTAAAATTTTTTTCATATTAGCTTTGCTTTTTGTATTATAATAGGTAGTATTAGGGGCAGCTAGGTGGTATAGAGATATAATGTTGGGTTCTGGATCAGGAAAATCTGAGTTGAAATTCAGTCTCACACATTGACTAACCGTGTGATCTTGGACAAATAATTTAACCTTTGTTTCCCTCTTCAGTTTCCTTAACTGCAAAGTGTGCAATATCATCCAAGCTTGAGGATTGTTGGGAAGATCAACTGAAATTATTTGTCAAGTGATTATTAGTGTCTGGCACTGCAGTGTGTGTGTGTGTGTGTGTGTGTGTGTGTGTGTGTGTGTGTGTGTACACATTAGATACTATATAAATGCCAATTGTAATAATAATGATTATTATTATTATTATTAGTAGTAGAGGTGGCATATAATTATAAAATTTAACACTGAAAGAATTAGTTCATGATTCTGGCAGATATTTTGAAAGTAAGTTTTCACTCTCAGTTTAAGTTGGAATTTTGGCTATTTTTCAAAACTTTATTATGATAAATAAATTCTTGCTCATATTGTAAAATAGCTTCTAGTTCATTGAAATCCATAAAAAGTAAGAATATGTTTTGAGAACTTTCCACCAAGGAGCCCTTGATTTCCTTTGAAATGTTGCTTCTCATGTACACATTGTATTTGTCTTAAGTCATTTTTCTCACCTTTGGTTGAAAAGGAAACAGAACATGTAGCTTGGCAAATTATATCAAAATTTAGTTAGAGAAGGCCGAGTTAAGTTATAAAATATTTTTGAAAAACATTGAATAGTTTTCAAAATTACATTTTCATACTATAAGATAAAACTTTATTTTGTGTTTGTGTGTGGGTGTGGGTGTGTGTGAGACAGACAGACAGACAGATATTATAGATAGCCTCAGCTTTATAAAAGGCAATTTATGGTTAAGAATAACGTTCAGAGATGGTGCTTTTCAGAATTCTATTTTAAGCTTAATTAAAATTTGACTATATATATTAAATTGCCATTGATTTTTTTAAAAAGGTAGTTCTTTTGATTAAAATAATTAATTTAATTAGAATAATATGGACCTTAGGGACATATACCACATTTGCATTTTGTTTTCTCATTTTGATTTTTTTTTTCTTTTGTAGGCTTTTTCTGGAACTGTAATAGAAAAAGAACTTTTATCTCCTGTAATACCACACCCAGGCACTGTGCATCCTGTTTTACCAACTATACCTGAACGAAAAGAAGTTTTGTCAGAAGTATCAGAAGAAACTACAAAAAGAATTTCAAAATTCAAAGCTGCCAGATTGCAACAGAGAAACTAGGCTTGCCTAGAAAATGGAAATTTGCATCTTAAAGCACAGTTTTGCAATTTGTTATGAATGTCACTTACATGTAGTTAGAAGTAATGCATCCTATGCTATTTTGGCGAGTTCTTTTTACCTCTTTATCAGTGGTATTTAAAAAGATTAAAAATAAATGTTTGAATACTTGAATATTCACTTTATTTTGTTAATTTCTCTGTATGCTGTCAGTACCTTTGTCTGTGTTTGCTTCATGATGCAGTAGCAGCATTTGGAATTATTTTTCAAAGAATACTATTCACATGCATTGTTTTTGTGTTTCAACCCAAGTACAAGCAGTTTTGTACCAGCTGTGATGTTCTACATACCATATGGACCATTTTAAAGAAACTTTAAAAATTTCAAATGGATTCAACAATTATATTTCATTACTTGCTTTAGCATTTTAAAGACAGTTTTGTATCTACATTGTTGTAGGTTTTGCAAATAGGTGGCTGTTTCAGAATTTGTTTCCTTTCCCCTTCTAGTAATTTCTCTTACAATGTAACAATCTTTGAGGCAGAAAAATTGTTTACACACTTTAAAAGGAAGTTTCTCTCATGGTAAAAGTGGTATTTTGTAAAATAGAATTTTTCAAGTAAAAAAAAAATGAAATCTATGGTCTCTAAATCTTCTTTATTTTGTAACTTCTCGTTAGATATTAAAGCCCTATTATTCACATATCTATTATATAATATACACAGTATCTACTCAAAGTTCTTACAATTACATATGCACTTTTCTTCCTGGTACATGTAATTTCTTATAACTGTTAACTGGGGGTTATATGTTGGGAAAGAAGAATTTAGACCTAAGAAGTTCTTTTGAAGGAATTTTCATGGTCTGATACTGTAAATATTTTCTTTCTCTGAGGTTACTTTTCTAATAGTAAATAACTGAAGTAAAATATTTACTTTTAACATAACTATCTAGAATGAATAGAAATTTATTTTAAATGTATTGAAAATTACATTGCAAGTGTTAATCATTAACTTTATGCAAGCTAAAATGTGGCTTTTTAAAAAGCATGCTGCATTAGTACTAAAATAAGTCATCAATGCCAGTCCACCCTCTATTCATGACTAAATATTTAAAGGAGGTTATTTATAGCTTCTTTAATGAATTCTTGGCTAAACAAAATGAAATTATGTCCTAGAAAAGTAGAAGCTATTTTGTAACTAGAACAGTGCAAACTGTAAAATAGTTTTATGAATATTTATTTTAAATAATATAGGATTGAGAACTAATGCTGGTAGACTTGGATAAATCAAAGCAGGAGCCTAATGTTAATAATTTTCCCATAAGAAACCAAAACTAAACATTTGTCCTTTAGTAGTTTTGATCAAGTAGCCATTTAATAAATTTATAAGGTTCTTAGTTCCCAGATTACTATAGGCGTGAGAAAAGAGCCCTTGTTACAATTATCTTCTGGAGGGTATAATAGTATTCCTCACAAATAGGAATTTACTTTCTTTTAAAAGTATTTTTATTGATATTTCCTGTTTTTTATTCCATGATAGTTACCTCAAATATTATTCTTTTTTTTCCCCCTGTCAGAGAGGGGAAGAAATTTTAGAGAGAGAAAAAAAGTCAATACCATTATAGATATGTTGAGAAATGAATCTTTTCATTTCTACCAAGGAGTATGTGAGGGTATCTTCATTAAAGACATGTTTGAGCTTTATAATTTTGTTACATTTACTTTTTTTGGGGGAGAGTACATTATTACTCTTTTTATTCACGTTGTTGTAGTTATTGTATATATTTCTAGCTCTGCTTCATTCTGCATCTAGTCATGTAAATTTTTCCATGCTATTCTGTGTTAATTGTATATATTTCTTACAACACAGTAATATTGTTATATTCATGATTTTCTTTTAACCATCCCATATTCTTTGTTTCCAATTCTTAACTGTCACAAAAAGTGCTACTACAAGTATTTTGGAGTATATGAGAACTTTTTTTCTTATCTTAAATATGGTTCAAAGGATATGAACATTATTTTTACATAATTAAAAATTGCTTTCCAAAATGGTTGTGCCATACTCTACCATCAATAGAGTAGAGTACATAGCTTTCGACAAACCACCTCCCTTCCCCCAATATTGGCAAAAATATCAAAAAATGGCAATAGTCAGTTTTCAAGATGTGAAGTAAAACTTCAGGATTGTTTTGATTTACATTTCTATTGGTGTGATTAAAACATTTTTTTTTCAAGTGATTATGAATACTTTGCAGTTCTTTTGAGAACTTCATATCTTTTGAATACTTTTATCTTTAAGAGAATGGCTATTAGCCATATATATTTATATATCGATGTAATTATACAGATATAACATTTAAGGACAACTGGATTTTATATATCATTTATAGATGAGATCACCCAGTCTTGAAGTGACTTTGGGTGATCCAGAAGCCTATTTTGAAGCTCCTTGCTCTTTGTGAAGGTTGAGATTCTTCTTTGAAACATTGTCTGTCTCTCACAACGATTAAGATTGCTTGAAAAGACCTTATAATTGTGTAGCAGTATGTAACATTGTGGCTGCCAGAGATTTGTCTGCTTTTGAAGAAAGTAGAGGCACTTGTCCCTTTTCAAAAAACCTCTAAACTTGATAGTTTAAATTGTTATGCCTTCAGTTTTAATACTGGAAAACAGTGAATTAAAAGTGGTAAAGATAAATTCCAGCACCAAATTCTACTTGACAACTAGGTAGCTTTAGGTGAAGTAAGACATTGTCTTCCAGTCCTGCTTTCTATCGTGGCTTTGGAGAAATAACTTCTCAGTATTTCTGTTTTCCTATCTGTAAAATGGGACTAATCCCAATAATTATTAAATATCTATTGCAGTTCTATATAAAAAATATTATGCTAAGAAGTGAGTATAAGATAGATTGAAATGTTCCCTTCCTTAAGGAGTTTGTATTCTTTTGAGGGACATAGGGGAATGGGAAGGTTGCAGGCTATGTAAATAGTATGTATGAGAATAACTGATAATTCAAAAGACTGCTCCAGCAACCAAAAATCTTAAGGAAAGAGAGATGGTTTCAGGCTGGACCAGGTATGAGTAAGGAACCAAATGAAGGCTTCAGGGAGGATGGAACAACCAAATTGGACTTTGGAGGGTGAGCATGTCTTCAACAGAAAAAAGTAACAATGCCTTTCTTCTCTGATAGAATCAAGTAAGTATAGATGAAAGTGATTTGAAAACTAAGTATTGTAGAAATATAAGGTCATGTATATGTTACGTACAGGTATATGTATACCTGTATACATATATATGTAATATGTGTAGGAATGCATGTGTGTGTATATGATCCCTGGACTACCTTTGGCATAATAGAAGAAGGTTGATTTATGTATTTATATTGACTATAACTTTAGTGGAAAATATCTTTGCATTCTGGTTCTTTGAAAATTGAGTGATTTGAAAACTAAGTATTGTAGAAATATAAGGTCATGTATATGTTATGTACAGGTATATGTATGCATACATATATATGTAATATGTGTAGGAATGCATGTATGTGTATATGATCTCTGGACTACCTTTGGCATAATAGAAGAAGGTTGATTTATGTATTTATATTGACTATAACTTTAGTGGAAAATATCTTTGCATTCTGGTTCTTTGAAAATTGAGAATATGATTGCTATCTTATCAGAATACCTTATTATCTAACCAGGGAATACAATTCTCTAGTAAGTTTACTGTATATATGTTAAATTTACTGGAAACTAACAGTTACAATTTTGTTTTCCAATTTTTTAGTTCAGAGAAATACCAATTCTAGTTTCCTTAGAGAGCCAATGAAATACAAATGGTTAATTGGAGGATTTCTTTGTTACCTGTATATTGACTTATTATTTAACATAGGATTGTCAGGATACATAGGGGTATACATTATATTTAGAATTCAACAAAAATGTAACCTTACTGATCAAAACTTTTCCATAATAAGAAAGTAATTATCCAAATTGGAAACAGAGATTTTTAAATTTTCTTTTATTTCCATAGTGATTAAGAGGATCATTTTTGGAATTAAGAGATTTGGGCTGGATACATGAAAGTAGTAAAGATTATTCAGTTGGGAAGGGGGGACGGAGGGATAAGGCATAAAGTTGTCAGTAGTAGTGATAGAGCTGGTAAGTTTGACTTTACCCCAGAGGATTCCTAATTGTGTTATATTTGAGTAAGTATAGTGACTAATATTTGAGGCATTTTGGGAGGCTGAAGCAATCTTAAAAATTGGGACAGTCATTGCCAATGTGGCTTTGGTATTTGGGGAGGTAAGGAGAAAGAGATGAATTGATGAAAGATTCTATTTTCATATGAAAATAGAGGAAAAACTAAAATTTTAGTGATTTGTCATTCTCATATGTGAAAGGCCTTAAATAAATTGGAGCTTTCTATAATAACAGAAGCAAAAAAAAAAGGTCAAGTGATCCTTTAATGTGTGGCATATTTGGGAACTTTTTACAACTTAGCAAATGCTAAATATGAATGCTATCCTACTAGATATTTTACTTCAGGAGTATGACATTTGTACACACTGGTTTTTACTTGGAAAAAGGTGTTTTTTAAAAGAATGTAATTTTTATACAAAACATTTGAAAATTAGGTAATGACATAAGCTTTTGAAGATATGAATACTACATTAGTCATGTAGGTATAGAATTTGTAATAATGATTTTGGAGATTTAAAAAAATAGGGGTTCAAGTAGCAGTTTTTAATTGGGTCTCGACCTTTCATACAAGTTTTTCAGCTATGAAATGGAATTTTTTTTCATTCCCTCTCCATCTCCCACCCTCCTTAGCATTACTAACTAATCTAACAGCTTCTGTTTTCTAAGGCCAGTCTTGGGCTTCTAAGCATTTGGATTTGGTTTTGCATATAGTTTAAGAAAGTTAAATATATAGGTTGAGCATCATTAAATAGGTTTCTTTATGAGGAGAGAACTACAAGGAACTAGGCAAATTTTTTTTAAAAACTTGGAAAATTATCTGGAAATTTTAAAATTCAATTCTCAAAGACCAAATAATTATTTGTAGTATTTGTAGTTTTTTGAGACTATTAAATGAATGACCACCTAACACGGGATTGCTATTTAGTCTTTGTTGTTTTCCACCTGAAATGAAGTCTCGACTTAAAAAAAACAAAACAAAAACTAAGACTGAACCAGTGAAGCTAGAAACATGGATGTACAGAAGCAACAGACTGCCTTTGTGCATATGAGAATTTGATTTTGATGGGAATACTCACCCTTGTGGCTTGGTGCCTCTCTCTTGGTACCTAAAGATAAAGTTAACCTTTTTGAGTAACACTGTATGTTGCAACTTATTACTGACATAACAATTTGCCTTACTTATAGGAATCTAAAATCGAAAAATCCCACGTGCTCTTATTGTTTCTAACACAGCTGTTAGGGTTTTGTGTCTTTTTGTGTTCATTTCAACCAAGTGACTTCTACTGCAAAAGATGAACTAGGATGAAAAGAAATCAGATGTGTGTATTTGGTATGCAATATTTTTGTAATACAAATAGCTACATTCTAACCCACATTAACCCCATGATATGTGAATTTTGCCAACTCCTGCTGTGTCTTTTAAATCAAATCCAGTAAATCACTATGAGTGTTCTAATTTCTAAACAAACTAGTCTTCCAGTAGAAATACTCTAACACTGTACTCCAAATTAGACAACCCAAGATAAATGGACCATCTTTGTTAATTATGTAGTTTAATTGATCAAAACTACCAGACAGTGCTTTAGTTATAGCAATTTTGTATTGTATCATTCTATACTATTAAATAGTTTTGTAAGCCATATTTGGGGTCATTGAGATATATGTTCCCCTTAGATTATGTTAACCTATTAAGTGTTTTCTTTTGGTCTAATATCACAATATGAAATTGCTTTTAATTGAGATGAGCAACTTCCATTAGACTTTTCTATCCCTATTGTTTAGATGAGCACAAAGCACTTTCCATTTTTGCTCTATTGATTGAGTAGCAATTTAGTGAGCTACATTCAGAACATGGTGGGGCGATATGGGAGATTGTTTCTCTCAATATACTTTTTGGTGGGGTTTTTCTCTGACATGGCCCAGCTGTTCACATGTAATTAATTTTGCATGCCAGTAGGTAGCAGTGGTGAGCAAAAGCAACAACAGAAAGCTGCCAGTCAGCGATTATAAATTATTATTCATTTCTGTTATAGGTGGGGTGTGCAGTCAGTTACAGTAATAATTACCAAGACTAGAAGGTTTCCTAGGCAACCAATTTTTTCCCCTCATTCATGCTGTTGCCGAGAGTGTGCCTGTAAAGCATGACATTGCTGTATTCTGAGGTTTGTTGCCCCCCTGCTGCTCCAGGTTTGAGGTTAGTTACAGCATCATAAGGTGCTCTCAAGCATAAAAATCTCAGGCTGGGATTAAAGCATACAGAGAAGAGTGTCTTTGGGTCTTTCCTTCCACTGTTTCACTTTTAAGTAACAGGGTTATAAAAATGCAAATGCCACATCTTGCTTATTCTAACTAATGTTGGGGAGAATTTCTTTTAAATAGTAAAACATTTTTTTGTGTGTGTGTTTTGTTTTGGGAGTAAGGTTAGCTTATTCAGTTTTAAAAGGTTCATTATTTAAGGTAAAAATTTGCAAAGAAGCCTTTGAAATTAAACCAGTCTTGGTTTCCAGTGTTATAAATCATAAGGAAACCTAGTTGATGTAGTGTTTGTTGTTTACCCAATTTTATGATGTTGGTTCATAAAGAGGAAGGCTACATATTCTTTCTCCAGGAATAGGATTAATTCTTTATGTGGTAAGAGAGTAATAGAAATCACATCTATTATCAGGGATCTATAAATGAATCATTATCCTGCATTTTTAGGCTTACCAATCTTTCATTTTAAGAAATTTATATCAAGTGCTTTGCAGTAATAAAAAGTATTTTCATATGTCTGCTGTGGAATGGGACAGGGTGTCACAATTAAGTCTCACATGGAAATGTGAAATCCTTATGCATTTATAAGGCTGAAGTTGAAGACTCAGGGATATTGCATCCAGTTTCCATTCTCTACTAGAAGTATGTAAGCATTCTAGGAGCATAATTCATAATGATTCCTGTCTATTTACTGGAGGTCTGAGCTAAAGCTAAACAATCCATTAATTTTTGGTAATGAGGTATCAGGGCTAGTTGTAGCCAAAAGTTTCCTTATACAACAGGGAAAACCCACCAGTTACCTATGCAACTAGGACTTTCTTTCCATTCAAGCAAGTGCCAGTTTACCGCGAAACAAAAAGAGGTGTCAAACTTGTCCTGTGATAGATGTTTCTAATTCTATCATATCAACTTATAGGTAGTTTACCCACATAGCACTCAAATTTCCTTAAATACTAAGGTATGTTAACCTAAATTGCTCTTAGACAGCTAGATAGAACATTGGGCTTGAAGTCAGATCTGACCCCATCAGCTGTGTAAACCTGAGAAAATCTTTCTGCCTCAGTTTCCTAACCTACTTCACAGGATCAAGTGAGAAAATAGTTTTTAAAAAGTCTTAAAAATTGTCTGATAGTAAATATTTAATAAATGAGTTCCCCTTTCTCCAGCCCTGGGATGAATGGTTACTACAAAAATCAGGGTTTGCATGGCTGGGGCTTGGCTGTTTGCTATGAAAGAGCAAAGACAAAATCAGTGTTATGATGTTATCTTTCATTGTGCCATTGTGGAGATAGATGAGTAGGGGGGACATGACCGAATTAGTGCCTTCCAGGTTGGGAAGTGTTAGTAGGTTGCTAGTGTAGATTACTACACGAAAATGGTCATGTAAGATATCCTTCAAATAGAATATGAGGCATGTTTAATTTCTCAGTACCAGCTTAAATAGAATAGGAATGGACTTCAACTTTTGACCATCCTGCTGAATACATTTTATAGAGCTTTCATTAAAAATAAAGTGCCCACTTAGAAAATGTTTTAATTTTTATAAAATGTGAATTCTTTCCAACTTATTAAGGTGTAAATTTAGGGTCATCTTTAGTCATAAGTCTATTTTCAATAGTTTGGTTATTGTTATTTTAATAACTGTTAGCTAAAGCATTGAGATTGACTAGAAAAACAGATTTTCATTTGTTAGCTTTTCTGAGAATTATTCAATAGTTTAAAAAGAAATGAGTGAATTTTTTGAGATTTATGTTTGAACATACTTCTGATAAAAACTTCTGCCCAATTTACCAAAGAAAATTATTTTCTTATTTATACAATGCATGTTTCTGTAGCACAGATTACTAAAACCACATTGTATAGCCATATTAATATTTTAAATGAAGATAATTTGCTGTGTATGATATTATCAATTCATTTAAGACATGCGAGAAATAGGAATTTACTAGGAAACCACCACTTTTTTTTGCAGTATTAAGTTAGAAAAAGTGGCTGATGCGAGAAAGAGTTTCAGATTGAAAGTAGTTTCACTTTATTTCATTGCTTGTCTTTCTTGTCCTTATGGGGAAGAAGCAATGCCCTAATTTTCATAAAAGGCCCTGGTATCTTGTTTATAATCACAGAAGTTGGGTGAATTCTTGGTCACTTTTTTTTTTTTTTCCGCCCTTTCTTATTTAATACTAGAAGTGCTTCCGGAAACACTGAAAAATCTTAAGTAAAGGTTAGGCGTTTTTCCTTTTTTTTTTTTTTTTTTTTGTCTAAAGATTACTCTGCATCCTAGACAAAGGAAATATTTAAACTGTTAAATTTGAACAAAGATACAGTCTGCATATGACTTCTCTGAAGCCCTATAAAAATTCTTTAAAATTGCCTATTCACTCAAATTTACTGAGTGTAGCAAAAATGTCAAAGGCATAAAGTCAGAGAAGATTGAATAAAATAATGCAGAAAGACAGATTAGTCATGCACAGACCCACACAGCCTTTCAGAGCACACAATACCACTTTTTATTACCGCTCTATCTTTACAAAGACTACGTTCAATACATAGAAGATGATACATGGTCAGTCATGTAATCTGCCTTTGATTCCAAGACTCATTTATCTGGGCCCTTTTCACAAAGACATTGATGAGAGATTTCAGTGTTTTCAGTGCATTGTTTTATTTATCATATATAATGGCTGGTGAAAAAAAATAGAAATTATGTCACCGATAGCACATAAAAGAGTTGTATGGAAGATTCTGTGACAAAGTTTGGTGAAATGCAGAACAATGAGGCACATGAAAATGCTTTTTCCCCTCTTTCTCTCCCCATTACTATTTCTCTCTCCTGTCCTCTAGGTTTCCCAAAGCTCTGTACATTGATAGTGATATAAAAATACAAGAAATGTAATTGTAGATCTTTTTTGGATACCTCTAATACTTCTAAACCTCTTTCAGAAATTACTTGATTTTTTAAAAATTGAGCAAGATTTTAGTTATTTTTGGCAAGCCCATGTTATTTATGCATTGATAGGGAGACTATTTGTTAGTCATAGTATTGCAAATTTAATAAAGAACAGCCCTTAAGATAGAATTTCTTAGCCTGCCACAATTGACAAAAGCCAGCTAATGCAGAAATGTCAACAGCAAACCTCATCAGTGGTGCCACACTGCTTTGCAATCAGAAAAAAAAAAAAAAAAAACAACAACATAGCTTTACATAAACGTGTGTGTGTGTGTGTGTGTGTGTGTATCTGGGGGTTCATGTAAGAACTATTAGGGAGTCTTAAAATCATATGGATAAAGAATAACAGCTGCTGATTTGGTCTTGTTAAGGTTTTCTTTGAGTAAACATTCTCTTATTTAGTTTATTCTGAAGTGTAAAAAATAGGACTTCATAGTATATTAGAGAGCATTTCACTGATCAAGGATGGTAAATAGTAATCTATATCCACCATATAAAATTTTTTTTTTTGCAATATGTTCTTTGTGGTCTTATTTTCATAACCTATTTTTGTCCATTGCATTTGGCTTTGTTTAAATAAAGATGAATAGAGACTGACTTTCCTGATTTGTAATAATAAATCAGAAATGGATATAAAAGTAATTATTCCTTACTAGTATCAGCCAGATAATTGTTGTTGGGTTCTTCTTCATTGTTGCAGAAAGTCTTTTATGCTCACATCTTTAACATGGAGAAAAGAAGGGTTGAATGAGTTTAAAGGTAGTTATGATCATGATCTTCAAATGCTTGAAAGTTTATGTAGGAGTAGAAAAATTTGATTTATTCTTGGTCCCAGAGATCAGGACTGTGATTACTGGGTAGAAATTACAGGGAGTTACATTTCAGTTCAGTGGGAAAGGGGGAGGGAAGGAGAAAACATTACAATTAAAATGTACTACTTTGAGAAATGGTGAGTTCTTAAGCACTGGTTTGGCTGGTCACTTGTTAGAAATTTTGTGGAGATGATCCAAAGTTCAGTTGTCCATGTAGAGTAGCTTTGCCCAGTCACAATTCTGGTAGCTATTATCTACTGATTTCTAGGATACTCCTTTTCTCAGTGAGTTCAATGCTTGGCTACAGTCTTTATTCTTTAATTCTTGCCCTTCTACTAGGGAACTTAAACGTACATATTGATTCTCCCTCAAACTTCCCAATCTTACAGTTCTTCAATATGCTCATTTTTTATGGCCTACTCTTCCAATCCACCTCAGTTACAGAGGGAGGCTATCATACCCATATTCTTGCCATCACCTACAAATGCTCCACTTCCCTTATATGATGATAGTTTATTTTTTGTTTTTCTCCTTCTCCTTTTGCAGTACTTTTCATCTTCATCATAATCTTCAATCTCCTTAATTATTTCTCAGTCCCTGGACTGACTAATAATCTTTTCCTTTTCCACATCTTGTTCCCTTAGTGAACCAATTCGATTTTATGCTGTTCTCATGAATTCCTTATTTTGGCTCCCCTCAACCTTCTCAGTTAAGAAGTTTGCCTCATATTTTATTGAAAAATTTGAGATCATATGCCAATGCACCTCTTCTATCCTTCCCTTACTCTCACTTCACTGATGTACCTTTTGCCTCTATGTCCATACTATCACATTTTTACTAAGACAAACTCCTCTGTACACTATTCTCTGTTCCATCCTGAATTATCATCTTCATTCTCTCAATTGTCTTCAATCTTTTGCCTCTACTGGCTACTTCTGTACAATCCACAAACATACCATGTCTGTCTGGCACCCCCATCCTCAAAAAAAAAATCTCAAAAATCCTCAAAAACTTCCTTCATCTCTAATATCAGCCTACATCTCTCCTTCCATTTTAGCTAAACATGAGGTCTTCTACAGTTAAGTACCTTCTCTTCCTTTTCTCTCACCCTCTTCTTAACTCTACATTGTAGTTTATAATGTCATCATTCAGCCAAAATGTTCTCTCTAAAGTTACTAATCTCTTAAATGCCAAAGCTTCTGGCCTTTTCTCAGTCCTCATCCTTCTTGGACTCCTTTCAATCACCTTCTTTTCCTTGCTACATTCTTCTTTCTACAATTTTGTTACTCGTCTCTCCTGATTTTTTTCCTTCCCTATCTGAGTCTTTATAGTTTCTTTTGCTGGGTTTACAATTCAGGTCTTGCCTGAGGTGTCCCACTGGGCTCTGTCCTTCTCTTAGTTCACTTATTTTTTATATTTCCATATTTCACTTAGTAACATTATTGGCTTCCATAGATTTATCATTCTAAAATCTACTAAATCTACTAATTTACTAAAACCCATTCCAAACATCTCTATTGGCCTCTAGTTTTATATCTTAAACTGCCTTTGAGACATCTTGAACTGTAAGTCCTATGAACATTTTAAACTCAGTATTCAAAATTAAATTCATAATCATTCTCTTTAACGGACCCCCCCCCCCCCCCCACACACACACAAAGTTTCCTATTATGCTGGAACGCTTTTCCTACTCGTCTCTGACTACTGGCTTCCTTCAAGTTCCAGTTACAATTCTTCCTTTATCCCTTTTAATTCTAGTGACTTCTCTCTGTTTACTATTTTCGACTTAACTAGTATATGTCTAGTACACAATTTTGTTTTTTCCTGCATTAGATCGTGAGCTACTTGAGAACAGGGACCATCTTTTCTCTTTCTTTGTATCTCCAACATAGCACAGGATCTGGCACAAGTGGGCACTTAATAAATATCTGTGACTATCAACAATTTGGCAAGAGGGTTGAGATTCTTTAAACTCTAAGATTATTTTAGTCTTCAGTAGCCATGGTCTTACTTCCAGATCAATTCACATTCCCTTAGCTACCTTAATCTCTGTGCCAATAGTTAGGCGATATGGCAGGAACTTGACCTCTTTTGTTTTCACTTTGCCACTATATCACAGTGAAGTGATGAAATGAGATGGCTTCTAATATAAGATTAGGAATTTTTCTCATTTCTGGCATCTCCAGCTATCTGGACCTTATGTGTTTTAGAGGTGCCTGGATTGTTGCTCCAATTGGTCTCTTGTTTTGGCAACTGGTGGTAAGGACAACAAGGTCAAATAAAGCTAATAGAGAATTGATCATATTCTTGTAGAAATTGAGAATATTCATGAATGTGATATATGCATGAACACAGTAGTAATATATTATACACCTCTACATGCAAAGCACCATGCTAAGTACTATTGGGTATAATAGTTACATAAGATGACAATCCTTTCCCTTGAAGAGATTACAATCTAGTTTTGGGCATAAAACATGAATACAAATTGCATTATGCAGTAATTTCTTTTAAAAGAAATAAAATGAGTTTCATATAACATTTGAAGTACAAGAACATCAAGATCATAGGCAAATTAAAAAAAGCTTCTTGAATGGTAGATGTGGCATCTGAATAAGGCTAAAGGTTAGTAAAGAAGAGAAAGTAAAGGACTACTGGACATTAACATTATGAGAAAAGGCAAGAAAGCAGGTTAACCCAAAGCAAACTCAAATGTAGAAAATTGTTCAGTTTGGTTGGAGGAAGAATGTATGGAGGATAGAAATATGAAATGAAGCTAGATAGAAGACAGTGCCAGGTTTTGGAGGGATTTGAATGCTGGATAGAATTTTCACTTAGTAAAAAGATGAAAGAGGAAGAGAAAGTGTACATATAGAATGCACATTGTCACACATTGGCACAATGTGCCAATATTAAAACACCTTGAGCTCTAGAGTCTCCAAGAATGGCCTTAAGTAATACAATAATATAATTAATACATAAGAAGTACATATTAAATATAGTAAACTAAAAACAGTATTTCAATAATTCATTTTCTTGTTGGCTATGAACATTCTACTAACATAGGTCACAATTCATCTTCCCTTTAGGAGGTGGTCTTTGAGAATTTCTGTAAGCAAAAAAAGTCAACTGTGCAGCTAAACTGGAGAAAATCTACAAATTACTATCCTCAGATGACAGATGCAGTCTATCACTGGACCCATACTAAATGTGTTTTCATGTTGGTAGGACCTGCTGGAGCATGGCATTCTACTAGCATAGTCTTTGGGAATCCAGGGTACCTCTAATCCATGTTGAAGCATTGGAGTTAGACTTAAGTGTGGAAAAATATAGCTAATTATGTTATTTTTATCATTGTCATCATGATCATGATCATGATCATCACTATTACTGTTAATCTAATCCAATAAACATTTTTTAAGCAACTATAACATGCCAACCACTTGTGCTAACAGTGAACACTGTGCTGAGTCCTGGACATACAATTAATAAAAAGATAGTCCCTACCCTCAGACTTACAACATATGGACAATACACAAAAGAAGGAAGGAAAGACATACACTGGAGGTACCTGGCATAAGGGCGTCTTGTTCCATGGAGTTAAAACCAAGTTAGGCAGCAGAAACTAAATGCAGTGATGGCCTTCTACTAGCACTGTCATTACTCCTACTTAGTAGGTCTTCCAAAGAGAGATGGTTATAAGTTAGGGTTGATTTGGGAACTACTCTGTTTCTGGGAAACCTCCATGTCTTGAAAAATGGCAGTATTCTAAACCAAAATGGACATGTCTAGAGGATGGATAGATTTGTAGGAAAATAAATTCCATTTTGGTTATGTACAATTTGAGATGCCTATAGAATGCCCAGGTAGCAATACTCAGTAGGCAATGTCATAGTATAGGCCTGGAGGCGAGATATTAGTACAAGATGTAAAGATTTGGGAATTACCTGTAGAGAGACAAAGGTTGATAAGGTTAGCAAGTGAAAGAATAAATTGGAGGTAGCTAGGTGGTGCAATAGATAGAGCACTAGCCCTTGAACTCAGAAGGACCGGAGTTCAAATCTGGCCTCAGATACTTAACACTTCCTAACTTGTGTGACCCTGGGCAAGTCACTTACCCCCAGTTGCCTCAGAAAAAAAGAAGAAAGAATAAATTGTAGAAAGAAAAAGGAGGGTGGTTTGACTGTCTCCTTGGGGATTGCCAATGCTGAGTGGACTTCTGGTCCTACCTGCTTGAAAGGAATAATATACTTGATGAGTGATTGTCCACTTTCTGCTTAAAAAATCTCCAAGGAAGGTGGAAGTCACCACCTCTCAAGGAAGACTATTTATTGCATTGTTTGTCTGTTTTATTGATGTCAAAATCTAGATTTGTTTCTTTACAACTTTATGACAACCATTCCTAGATCTCCCTCCAGAGTCAAATGGAGCAAGCCTAGTCCTTCCATAAGAATTCTTTAAATCTTTAAGACATTTATCATATATTCTCTTTCTCTCTCTAACTACCCTCTCCCCAGCTCCCCAGAATCTTCTGTTCTACAAGCTAAGTTCCTTCAAACTGATCCTCATATGATTTGGATTTGACGCTTCTCATCATTCTGGTGATCTTCCCCTGAATCTACTTCAGCTTATCATTGTTTTGTACACCATTGCTCCCAGAATGAAATACAGTATTTCAATGAGGTCTGGTAAAGGTAGAGCACACTGAAATTATTGTCTCTCTTGCTTTTAAGGTAGCCTAAGACAGTATTGGGACAGCTATATGGTAAAACTGATAAAGTGCAGGGCCTGAGTCAGGAAGACTCATCTCCCTGAGTTCAAATCTGGCTTCAGACATTTACTAACTGTGTGACCCTGAGCAAGTCATTTAATCCTGTTTGCCTAAATTCCTCATTTATAAAATAAGCTAGAAAAATAATGACAAACCATTTCAGTATCTTTTCCAAGAAAACATCAAATGGGATCACAAAGAATCAGACATGACTGAGAAATGACTGAACAATAACAAAGATTACATTGGTGTTTTTTTGGCTTCCAGAACAAATTGCTGATTCATATTGAGTTTACAATTCATTAAAACCCCCAGATCTTTTTTTTTTTTGTTGTTGTTGTTTTTTGAAGGCTTGCAGTAGACCTTAGTCCTCATTACTTCAGAACTTCTGATGACTCCCCAAAAGGATTTCATTATGGAAAGGTAAAACTAGAAGATATCTTAGATAAAATCTGACACAATCTCTCAACTATACAAAGAAGGGGAAAAAAGACCCAGAGGGTTAAAGGAGAACTTTTCCTGAAATTAATGTTTTAGGACATGAACTCATCCTAATCTCATGACCTGTTCACCACTTTTTAATGAAACTCCACTGAGGCAATTCCTTCTCCTCAAACCTCCCCTGTCTCCCATATTTTACTGCAGGGGTAACTGGTGGTGCCATGGATAGAGCATTAGATCTAAAGTTAGGAAGACTAATGTTCAAATCCAGCCTTAGACACTTACTACATATGTCACTCTGGGCAAGTCACTTAAATTCTATTTGCTTCAGTTTCCTCAATTGTAAAATACCTTACAAGGTTATGAGGATCAAATAAAATAATATTTATAAAGAGCACTTAGTACAATCCCTGGCACTGTAGTAGGTGTTATATAAATGCATATTTTCTTCCCCATCCCTGTATCTTTTCCTTTTTTTTTTTTTCCTTGCTGAAGCAATTGGAGTTAAGTGACTTGCCCAGGGTCACACAGTTAGGAAGTGTTAAGTTATCTGAGATCAGATTTGAACGCAGGTCCTCCTGACTTTAAGGCTGGTGCTCTATCCACTGTACCACCTAGCTGTCCCAGTATCTTCTCTTTTATAGTCCAACTTCCTGAGAAGGATCCTCTAACTTCATTGTCTATGGTTCTTTGTTTCCCATTCACTCTTTAGGCTTGTATTCTTCTGTCCAATATCACCAAGAGGCAGGGAGGGAAATAGTCTCCAAGATTAATAATGATCTCTTAATTACTAAATCTTTTTTCTTAGCCCTCATTCTACTGGACCTCTCTATAATTTGATACTATTGATCATTCTCTTCCTCTGTATGCTTCTCTTCCTGCTCTCTCAGTCATCCTCTTACTCATCTAAGCCCTTTCTTCTCAGTCTCCTGAGAAGTATGGATTAGATAATAATATAGTCAGCTGGATTCAGACCTGATTGGCTGGCTCCACTTGTTAGGATTTCCATATTAATGTGACAGTAGTCTCTAGTGGAGCACCCAATAGATTTGTGGTCGACTGTGCTGTTTAACATATGTTCATCAAATTTTCTGGTGACACAAAATTGGGAAGAACAGCTAATATGGTAGATGATCCATAGAATCCCAAAGAATCTTGATAGATTTAGAAGAGTGAGTTGAATCTATCAGGATGATTTCAAAATGGATAAATGTAAAATCTTAAATTGGGTTATAGAAAACCAGCTTCATAGATATGACAAGAGAAGGCACAGATATTTAGTAAATATTCAAAACCCTCCAAAAATCTGGATTGTAAACCCAATATGAATCTGCACTTTGATCCAGCAGCCAAAAAACTGAATGCTATCTTTATTGTTATTCAATTATTTTTCAGACTCTTATTATTCTTCCTTCATTATAGCTGCTGTCATCAAAATTGTCAGATGGCTACTACTGTCCACTTTGAATGGTTCACACGGGACAGAAGTAACATTCCAAAAAGAACCTAAAATATATATTTACAAAGATTACAAAGTCTTGACCAAGAAAGAAAGGAAGAAAACCATAGGTACATGAAGTTGTTTTCCCTCATTGTTGTCAATTGAAGTCAAGAGGGACATGTGGGGGAAAAACTGTATGGGAAACAAATAGCTAGATAAGAAAGTGGTATCAGGAATTTTTTGGTCTTCTGGATCCGTAGAATAAATATAAATATAGTGGAGTATACCTAACAAGGCTAGTAATAATGTATTTGTTAGGTATATCGAAAATCCTATGAAAAGGGCTTTAAAATAGAGATGGGGAAAGGGAGAAAACAGTGTACATATAAACAGTAGTTTATATGCCATAGGAAAAAGCTACAGGGGAAGAAGAATAGTAGAGATACCCAGAAGTTAACAATAAACAAACTCCAAGAAAGGAGCCGTCAGAAAAGCCCATAGTCTTATATATACATAAAATACCTCAATTTTAGACAAGCAATAGAAATTGGAGGTCCTAATGTAAGGAGGCAAATTTGACCTCAAAGGGATTGTTGAGCGTTAGTGGGATGAAATCCACGACTAGAATGTGGCTTTGAATAAGTATGCTTTATTTAAAAGAAACAGAATGAATAAAAGTTTTGGAGTGAGATGCCTATATATATATATGTAAAGAACATTATACTTATGAGAAAATTCATGAATCAAAGGGAGAAATATAAGTTGAGAATGTTTGTAAAAGTCAAGAGGTGTGTAGGAGTGAGGGAGAAAAAAATGAATGAAAAATCCCTTTAAAAAGTATGTGGAAGCATAGTAAAAACATGGTATAGAGAATGGTTGGGGAGATATAGTGAGGTTTCATCAATGAGCATAGCCCCAAGTATGAAACAGGTGACTTTTTTTTGTCAGAAGAGTACTACTTTAGGAAATGGGAAAGATACGAGTTTCAATCACAAGCCTGACACAGGCATTTGACTTTTGATGGGGGACTTCAGTTATCCAAATATTGCTGGAGCTTGCTCTCTTCCAAAAAACAGAGCAGTTAACTTCTTGACTTACCTTAATATCTTAATCTTTTAAAAGATGGGGTAAGTGAGGGGAGATTCTCTTTTGGATATAATTCTTACTGACAGAAAATAACTGGTTATTGGGAGCAGAAAATATAGCAGTCTTGGCCAGAAATGACCACTGTCTCCTAGAGTCTGTTATAGAGGAGAGAGTTATATAGCTGTCATATACCTTAGGATTCGGTAAAGCTGATTTCAGAGTGTTTAGAGGATGAGGGGGAGCCTATGGATTAAAATTCAGACTAAGGGGTATGGGACACTCTTAAAAATGAATTCTGAAGACACAAAAAGAAATAGATTCAAAGGAGAAGGGAAAGGGAAATTGTTTGAAAAGACTAGTTTGAGTTTGAGGGAAATCAACCGACAGATTTAAATAAAAAGATATATACTAAAAATGGAAACAAGAGCAGGCAACAGAGAATGAATATAAATGGATGCTAAATCCTACAAACATAATTTCAGGAGGGCTAGAATTCAGAATGAGCTGAGGCTAGTGAGGAAAACTGAGGACAATGAAAGTTTTTGCTTTAATTGTTTTTTTTCTTTATTTGAGTGAGGAATATCTAAAAACAAATAGGATTATTGCTTGTGATAGGATGATGATAACAATAGAGAAGGTAAAACGCCTCAGTTTTTATTTTGTTTCTGTTCTCTTCTGAGAAAGAATGATGCATTGAAAATGAGAATGAAAAATAACTAACAATGTGTTGATTCCCATGATAAGTAACTTAGTAAAAGAGCACCTATTTGACCTTGATGAATTCAGATTTCCTAGGTGAGAATGAATGAAATATAGGGCATTAAAGGAACTGGAAAATAAGATTTCTATGTCACTGATATTTGAAAGATTATGGAAAATGGAAGCACTACCAGAGGATTATAGTTGGGTAAATGTTCCACTTTTCAAAAAAGAGAAGAGAAAAGAATCTTGATAACTTTATATTGATTCTTGGGAATATTCTAGAACAAATCAAAGAGATGATTAGTGAACATCTAGCAAAGGAAATTATGATTACCAAAAGCCAGCATGAAATTAAGGACAGGTCATCCCAGGTTAACTTTATTGCCCCACTTTTTTTGGATAATGTTACTAAACTGGGGACTGCAGTAGATAAAGTTGACCTAGATTTAGCAAGGTATTTGATGCTGTAAAGTATTTTATAATATTCTTTGGATTAAATAGTAATACAATGAGATTCAGAATTGTTGCATTCAAGGAATAGTATTTAATGAATGGTTCAATGTCAACTTGGAAAGAGGTATCCAGTGGAGAGCCCAGGGATCTATACCTGTTCTTGTGCTTTTTAATATTTTATCAATGATTCACATGAAACCATAAAGAGTATGCTCTCAGAAAAGGCAAACTTTTACAAATGACTCAAGGCTGAGGGATAGCTCACACAGTGGAGACCAGTCAAGATTTTTAAAAAGAACTTATTAAACTAGAGGATTGTACTGGACCAAGTAATATGGAATTCAACAGGGATAAATGTAAAGTCTTACACTTGGGTTCAAAAAGTCAGCTTTATATTACAAGATGGGGAGGCATAATTAGTTGGTAATTTAAAAAAAGATCTAGCAGATGACAACCTTGAATGAAATTTGCAGTGTGGTGCCAAAAAGAATAATGTAATCTTGGTCTGTATTAAGAGGATTAAAATTTCTAGAATCTGAACTAATGGCCTAATTAGGGTAAAACTAGGAAATAGTTGCTGGAGAAGGTATACTCTCATATTTTTTCCCTGGGATTAGACTTGTTCTTTATACTTTCACACTTTTGGTTTTGATAGTTTTGTACCATTGTTTCTTTTCATTTGTATTATTTTTATGTTGTTTTCCTGGTTGTGCTTACTTTACTTTGTACTAGTTCATGTTTCTTTATATGAAGCACATTTGATGCTTCTTTAAAAGAAATATTTTTATTGATTTTTTTTATATGATCTAATACCATCCCATAATCTTCTCCTTTGTGTTTCCCTCAGAGCCATCTGTTTAGCAAAGAAAATTTAAAAAAAGAGAACCCTCCCAGCAAAACATTTATAAATTTGAAAAAATGAGATAATATATTTAATGTCCCATACCTGTGAACCTCTTACTTCTGCAAAGGAAAGGAGAAGAGCTATGTTTCCTCTAAGCTCTTATTTGGGGAGTATTTATTCTTTACAGTTTTGCAACACTTGTTTTCAATTGTTTAAGCACTGATTTTTTTTTTTTTGGTTTTATACTGTTGTGGTCACAGTATATGTTTTTTCCTTGGCTCTGCTTATTTCCCTGCATCAGTTCATATAGATCTTTCCATGTTTGTCAGATTCACCATATTAATATTTCTTACAACAGTAATATTGTTATATTCTTGTACCACAAATTGTTTTTTCATTACTCAGTGGATATCTGCTTTGTTTCTGATTCTTTGTTATTATGAAAAGTGTTACTATAAATATTTTGTTATATGTGAAACCTTTCTTTTAGTCAATAATATCCATGGGGTACATACCTTGCAAAAGAATTTATGAGTCAAAGGATATGGACATCTTAATTACTTGATATTTATAATTCCAAATTGCTTTTCAGAATGGTTGCACCAAATCACAATTCTACAAATAATGCATTAGTATGCTTGTCTTTATACAAACCCTCCAACATTTGCTGAGTGTTAGATAAAATCTTAAAGTTATTTTGCATATATTTTTACCATGTTTAACATATATTGGATTACTTGCTATTTAGGGGAAGGGATGTGGGGAAGGGGAGGAAAAATTGGAACACAAGGTTTTGCAAAGGTTAATGTTGAAAAATTATCCATGCATATGTTTTGAAAATAAAAAAGCTTTAATAAAAAATTGCTTTGATTGGCACTTGGTTAAAAATTTGTCATTTGGAGAATTTTTTCATGTAATTCTTAATAGTTTTCAATACTATTTCTAAGAATTCTTTTGTTCATGTCTTTGACGTCTTATGATGTTATATCTTATTGCTTTTGGCTCCTAATATCATTTCTTCTGGACCATGCTACTTCATAAAAATGAATGGAGTGCCGGATGAGGAAAATAGCTTTGTACAGTCTAATAAGGAGTCCTGGTAAAATCAGTAAGAGAGTTTGTCTTTTTCAACCCATTTCTTCACTGTCTAATGCTTGTTGCCTTCCTGAAGTGCCTATCCTTAAAGGCTAAATATGACTTAAGAGAATTGTTTAAGAGGAAAATTATAAAAATGACATTCATAGTCTCTGATACGATTCATCATTGATGCTTCTTGATGATCTTCCAGTGTAACTTTGGTATAGTTGTAATTAAGATGGGGTCTGACTTGAATTAGGCCAAATAATCTTGGACAGTCATTTCCCTTTTCTAAGCTTTGCTACTTTGCTAAAAAATGAGGGGGTTGGGCAAGGTCTATTCCTACTCTAATATTCATTGATTCTATGAATCCTAGATTTGGTAAAGATCTCATAGATCATAAGAACATAGATTTAAAACTGGAGGGAACCTTACAGGTCATCTGGTCCATATTCCTCATTTTATGCAGCTAAAGAAACAATCCAGGAGGAATGACTTGCCCAGGATCACTAAGATGGCAAATGACCATAGATGTAGAATTAGGCATAATTTTCTTCTCTTAACTCTAAAGGTTTTTTTAAAACCTTCCTTTCCTCTTTCCCCCTCATTTTTTTTAAAATTTGAACTTAAGAAAGAACATTTTCATATAGACAGTAATACAGAAAAATAATTCTATGTGAATTGTAAATCACTGTTTCATTGCTTTTTTTTTTTTTTTTTAACATTCTTGCCTTCCTTATATAAATTATTCTGGTTCTGATCACTTTACTCTGTAGTTCATACTATCTAAGATTCTCTGAAATCATTTCTTTCATCATTTCTTATAGCATAACAATATATTATTATATCAATGTATACAATTTGTTCTGGGTATTCCCCAGTTGCCTACGAGGCAATCTAAGCCACCTCTTTAAAACATTTTTTTGGATAGAGCACCAGCTCTGAAGTCAGGAGGACCTGAGTTCAAATTTGACTTCAGACACTTAATATTTCCTAGCTGTGTGATCCTGGGCAAGTCACTTAACCCCAATTGCTTTAGCAAAAAAAATTATTAAATCATTTTAGTTTCAAAAGATATGGATAGATAATTTTAAACCTTCACCCTTGTGAAACTTTGTGTTCCAATTTTTTTCTCCCTTCCCCCCACCTCCTCACCTAGATGGCAAGTAATTCAATATATTTTAAATATATGCAGTTCTTCTATACATATTTCCACAATTATCATTCTGCACAAAAAAGTCAGACCAAAAAGGGAAAAAATGAGAAAGAAAACAAAATGCAAGCAAACTACAACAAAAAAGTGTAAGTAATATCTTCTCTCTGGGTTAAGCCATATCTTATATTCTACTTCTTTGCTTCTCTTTCTTTCCATGATCCCTTTACCAAATCTTTAGTTCCCCTCTTTAGGTTATAGAAGTTTGTTTTACTTGTGACTGACCAGCTTGTGACCTTTTCCAGAATTATCTTACTTCTTAACCCCTGCTATCTAACCAATTGTTTCTTGCTGGGATTAATGTATTTCTACAGCAAATTCTGTGAGTAGGTATATTTTAATCCTCCTTAGTCCATTTCACATAATAGTGAGAATCATCTGATGCTTATTTCTCTCAATTATTTCTCCATGTTTATATACCCTTCTTTTCACCCATCTCAATAGTCACTTCATCCATTCTACTAGCATATTGCTCCTTTTACTCTATTTTCTTTTTCACTTCTTCAAATCCTCAGAATTAAATTAACCCATGTCTAGGTCCTCTGTTTTTCTTATTTAGCTCCCTTAATGCCCATTTAAAAATATTAAAATTCTGAAGGGACACTTGTTTCTTCTCCCTCATTTTAGAATGTATCTTTTGCCTTTTGTAATATTGTATTCTAAGATCTCCTTTTATATATGGTAGAAGGAGTGAGATCTTGTGTGATGCTGACTATCGTTCCTTAAATATTTAAACAACCTCTTTTTTGGTTGCTTAAATTATTTTTCTGTGATGTGGGAGATCTAGATTTTGGCTATGACATTTATGTTGCTTTTCCTTTTGGGATTTCTTTCAAGAGATATTCAATTCTTTATTTCTTTTCCCTCAGGTTCTAATACATCGACAATTTTAATTTATGATTTCTTGAAGTATAGTGTTCAGACTTTTTAAAATATATATACATATCATAGTGTTCAGGAAGTTCAGCCCTCTTGTTTTTAATATCAAATATTTTACATTTTCTTCTTTTTAATGTTTTTATTTTGTTATATATTTTTTGCTGTCATGTAGAAAATTATTTTTGATTTATTCTAGTTTTCAGGGAGTCTATTTCTTGGGAAAGATACACTGTTTTCTCTATTAAGCTACTTATTCTCCCAATCCTTTAATTAAAAAAATTTCTTGCTTAATTTTTCCAAGTATCCATGACTATGTGGACAATTATTTTTTTCTCTGTGCAGCCCTTTTTGAAATTGGTAAGTTTACTCTTTCACTTGGGGGAACTCTATATTTGCAATGATTTTTTATGTCAGTATTTTCTTTGACCTACTCATCTCTTTAGTTTTAGTTTTTAAAATAGGCCTTTGTGTCATGACCAGTGTCCTTTGCGTGTGATAGTCAGCCTTGACTGGTCTCACTCTGCTTTCCTTGGATTTTTGTGTTGACCTCTATCTCCTAAAGTTAGATTTTCCCTTGGATATTTCTGGTTCAGAGTATTAGATCTTTAAAGCTTTCTATGATATCTCAGGACAGACTGTTGTGGACTTCAGAGTCCCTACGCCAGGGATGTTCTAGTCTGAGTGCAATTGCATCAAATTGATTCAGTGTCCCTGTTCACTAGTCATTGCTTCTGCTCTGAGGTTTCCAAGGCCTTCATCCTGGAGCTCTTTCAGAGAGAACCCCGTTCCTATTACCCATGGGCTTCTGGTTGACTTTTTGTTTAGTTTGGAAATGGAAGACATCATTCTCACTGAATTTCTAGGTACTTATTACACCTGCTGTGAACTCCAGAGTAGATATGTAGAAGCTGGGCAGCATACCTGCTCGTTCAGGCAGCCATCTTGCCAGAGGGTCTTCAGCACTCTTTCCCATTGCATCAAACTACTGTCCAAATTTCACCCCCATGTGGAAATCCCTGTTTACAGTACCTCTGACAAATGGTATTGTAAATTCTTCTTGAACATTTCCAGTTACTGTTAGCTTAACCTATTTTGTTTATTAAAATTACTTTGTTAGGAAGCTCTTCTTTATATTGGGTCAAAATTTTTTTTCTTGTACCTTCCACCTAGTAATCACCTTTACAAAGTGCTATTACTGTGTTTTGTACCACAATCTGTATTTGGTGTTTTATTATAAGAACCCCAAATTCATTAATGGCTTTGCCAAGAACTCTCATGTCCATTAGGCAGAGATTTTTATTTTGTCCCTTCTTGGACTCTGTTTTAAGCAGTAAACTCTCAGCCTCTTTGACAGAGCATTTAAATTCATTTAAAGTGCCCCTATTATGTACAAGACTGTGTAAGCTGTGAAGAATATATGACCTGGCAGCTTTGAAAGTTTAAAAAAATATGCTCTTTCAAGTCGTTGGAATTGTTTCTTTGGATCTATGTTGCTTGTGCCAGTTTCAGTTTCCTCCCCTCCCTAAGGTGGTGTGGCTCTGAAACTCCTTTATGGGAGACTTCCTCATCCAGCACCCCAACTCCTCATATTCTCCTGGCATGTCAATTTGAGACAAGCCTGCAAGGAGCCTATAAGTCATAGGACAATGGAAATGATAGTAGTCTTCAAGCCCATTGATTAATGAAAACATGGCCCATTGGACACAGAGTAGATGGTTATAAATGGTGCTGTCAGGATAAAGTAATTATTGTATTAATAAGGAAGCTGTTCAAAACCAGAAACTGAAATAAAAAAAGTTGTGATAGAACATCTTGATGTACTTGTGCTGGTGTATTGTAATTATGGCAGGATTTGAGTATACTCAAAAGGAAAGTTTTATCCAGTCCCCTCTTGGTTCTCACCCATGGCTACATGGATATATTTTTATTGATTTAGTACCAGCTCTAACTAGACACTGCCAGTCGACTAAAGTTGGTTGCATACACACAGTACCACTTCCAGCAGGAACAGGAAAAAACGAGCATATCTTATTGTACCTGAAACACTCTATGATATGTACTAAATATTATGACTACTCCGAGCCCTGCAATAATTGATTCACCCACACAGCCATTTAGTCTGCGAGCTGTTCGTTTTACAAATTCTACAATCTTTTAGAAATTCTTTCAGTGAAGAAGATTGCTGCCTGGCCTCAGATTCATTATGGTGATTGAATCCTCTTCAATAGAGAACTGTTTAAAGAGAGCACATGCCTGTGTGTCTCACTCAGAGTGAAGGCACATAGGTTAAAAGCTTGTCTGGGTGGCATAATTCACTGCTGCTGTGCCAAACAATCACATCGTATTGTGACCTTCATAAGATACAAAAAGGCAACAGTATGGAGCTAGTCTTTTTTTTTTTAAACCCGCTCACAGTTTTAGCTCCCTAACATCTGAAGCTCAGAGAATTCCTAATTAAATAACCAATTAATAATGTAGAATAGAAAAAGCTATTTTTTTCTAGACACAAAATCATAATTAATCAGAGTACAAAAACCTGCCCGTCTTTATATCAGAAAAATATAGACTAGGTATTTAAATATTCCAACACACCTGAACCTTGGCCATCCGTCATTGTTATGACTTAAAACATCTCAGACTAAATTAGGTTTTGTTTGTCTAGAGCAGTGAAAGTCAGATGGCTTGAATGACAAAATTAGAACATGCTCAAATCACTGAAACAAAACTGCATAAAAGGAAAGATGTGCAGAAAGAAGGTTGCTAGTATTGAACAGAAATCTTTCCTTGCATTTTCTTTGAAACAGTGTGAATTTGGGGTTCCCCAGTAAAGGTTTTGGAAATATCCTGATAATCCTTTGTGAAATGCAAAATAAACACACACACACACACACACACACACACACACACACACACACACACACATCCTTGGTTTTCTTTATTTGCTTAAGTGACTTTTATTCCCTGCCACCACATTCCCTTGTTTATCTCTTCACCCTCACCACCACCCTTCATCATCACCCTAGTCCACCATTAAGGTCAATTATTTAAGATTCCCCCTTGGATGACCCTCTCCCTGAAGTATTTTAAATGCTGCTTGGCAAATTTGCTTTATAAAAAAAGACTTGTATACCTTAGCTCCACTATTTATACATGGAAATATTGTATATACATGGACTGTATTTTTGGAGTAGAAAACCCAAGTGTGTGACATAGTTATAATTATTGTATGGATTAACTGAAGGTCATGGTGTATCAATGGTCCATTAAACAGTAGGAAATAAAGGGGCAATAACATTTATGGAGTCAAGTTTGCCTTTAGGTTCTATTTATTTAGCAAGAATTTGCTGTGTCCCAATGACATGTCCATTTCTGTGCTTGACTCTGTCAGAAGAGAAAAAATTCAGATCATGCCTTTGGGTTTATAAATTACTTGAGGTGATAACTTAAGAGGAATACCCAGGTATCTAAATTCTTTCCTAAATAATAACAGTGCTATGTATCTAGAAGATGAAGAAATCAGGTCAGAGGGATAAGTAAAGTTTTCATAGAGGAGATAGGCTATTTAACCGTGGTTTGTAAAAGAAAAAAATTTTTATACTTTTGCTTTATGATTTAATGGTACCCACTGATGATGTTTGTTTTCTTTTTCTTTCAAATTTGTGAAGGCAATTAAATGCAAAGAATGATTTTCTGTTGTATTTGTTTCCAAACTTGGGAATCTTTAAGTTATTCAAGAACTTAAGTAGTCAAGAACTTCACCAGAGGAGGATATGGTCATTGTGTTCCAAATATTTTTTTTTCAAATGACTCCTAACTTTGTCTTCAATTTATTTACCTTCTCTGGAGGAGGTTCTGGGAATGATAATAGGGGAATGGGCACTAGGATGTGTTTACCTAATGCAGTCACAGGCTTCAACACTGTTGCTGTCATTCATGGAAAATTCTGAATAAATGTCTGTTATTTGTTGACTGACAGCTCACACTATGCAACATTTGTCTGACCTTGAGTAACACACACATACACACAAGCATGTGTATATATATTTTAAGATTTACCAGGTACTAATCATATGTAGCCATTATTGGCATATTTGCCTCTTCCTATTTGGGGAAAAATAAAATGTCAGCCTCAAGGAATAAATATGGTGATGGAGATGATTAGTAAAGAAAGTAAGATAGGACTAGTATAAGGGAAAGGGTGCAGAAGGGAATAATCAAGAAAGGAAAAGAAAATATTGAAGAGATTCTTTGCCTTCTGGGATTTGATGATTCTTTAGAGATTTGGAGAGATGAAACTATGTTCTTTATTTATAAAGATTGCTTGAAAATCACAGAGGGAGAAATGGTACCACCTCCAACCTTTTCATTTTGAGTGACAAGCAGCCAAAATTCCTGATAGGATTTATAAGTCAAAGACATCACCAGAGAAACCCTCAAGTCTATAAGTAACTGTGGCAATTTACATATATCTTTAAGGTAAATGGTTGCTCCTTTAAGAATTTCTATTTGTTTGTTTCTATCTGCTAAATACCACTTTATTCAATCTTAGGAACCACCTTCTTAAAAGCAGGAAATTGACTTCAGTATACCTGGGATGCTATATATATGCCATATCAACAAATGATTTGAGGTGGAAAAATTCTCCAAAGTATACCTGCTCATGTCATGAGAAACTCTGACATAAAGATTGTGAATGTATGTGTGTATAATAAAACATTCTATATCTATCTATCTATCTATCTATCTATCTATCTATCTATCTATCTATCTATCTACATATATACATTAGCTTTCCTCCTCATAATGAGCCTGTGAGGTATTATCTCTGTTTTATAGTTTAGAATCCTGAGATTCAGAGAGGTTGAATTTCCTAAGAGTCACACAGATGAAAAATGGTGGAGTAAAGATTTCAACCAAGGTTATTTGACTTCTCACATTTATAAGGCAGCATTTCACAGTGGAAAGAACATTGAATTTGTCAGATGATAGGTTCAAATCCCAGCTCTTTTCTTTCCTGCTTAAATGTCTTTTTTTAAAAATAATTATAACTTTTTATTGACAGAACCCATGCCTGTGTAATTTTTTACAACATTATCCCTTGCACTCACTTCTGTTCCGACTTTTCCCCTCCCTCCCTCTACCCCCTCCCCCAGATGGCAAGCAGTCCTTTACATATTAAATAGGTTACAGTATATTCTAGATATATGTGTGCAGAACTGAATAGTTCTCTTGTTGCACAGGAAGAATTGGATTCAGAAGGTATAAATAACCCGGGAAGAAAAACAAAAATGCAAACAGTTTACATTCATTTCCCAGTGTCCTTTCTTTGGGTGTAGCTGCTTATGTCCATCATTGATCAATTGAAACTCAGTTAGATCTTCTCTTTGTCGAAGAAATCCACTTCCATCAGAATACATCCTCAAACAGTATCCTTGTTGAGGTATATAATGATCTTCTGGTTCTGCTCATTTCACTTAGCATCAGTTCATGTAAGTCTCTCCAATCCCTTCTGTATTCATCCTACTGGTCATTCCTTACAGAACAATAATATTCCATAACATTCATATACCACAATTTACTCAACCATCCTCCAATTGATGGGCATCCATTCAATTTCCAGTTTCTGGCCACTACAAAAGGGTTGCCACAAACATTTTGGCACATACAGGTCCCTTTCCCTTCTTCAGTATCTTTTTGGGAATAAGTCCAATAGTCTGCTTAAATGATCTTGGTTAAGTGACAACCTCAGATTCCTCATCTGTAAAATGACAATGTTGGACTTGGATGAATTTCTGAGGATTCCTTCCAAATTTGATCTATAATCATATACTTTTTCCTGTAAACACTTTGTGGCTCTAGCCCTGGGGGTGAAAAGGGGACTTCATGCAGAAGCTCATGAGTCTTTATGAGTTCCAGGGAAGCTAAGGGATGGAGAGAAGAAGGAAAGCTTCTGAGGGATGAGGAGAGCCAGGGAAAAGACATTAACTTGGGAGATAGAGAAACAGTAAGAAATCTAGTCTATATGTAGTACATAGGGAGGAGTAAAGTTAAGAAGACTAGAAAAGTAGAAAAAGGTCATGTAAAGGACTTTAAAAGTGAAGCATTGCATTTCATATTTGACCCTGGAGGTGACAAGGATCCAATAGAATTTATTGAATTGGAGAAGGCATGGTGCACTTGAGCTTTAGGAAGAGGTTTTTGGTAGCTGAGTGGAAGATTGGGGAGTTAGGGTACTTGAGGGAGTAAGTATTAATATGTGTGTTGAAATTTCCTAGTATGGGATAGCAAAGTAATGCAGGATAGCAGGGGTCCTCAAACTTTTTAAACAGGGGGCTAGTTCACTGTCCCTCAGACTGTTGAAGGGCCGGACTATAGTAAAAACAAAAACTTTGTTTTGCGGGCTTTTAAATAAAGAAACGTCATAGCCCTGGGTGAGGAGGATAATCATCCTCAGCTGCCGCATCTGACCCGTGGGCTGTAGTTTGAGGACCCCTGGGATAGAGCATCAGACCTGGAGTCAGGAGGACCTGAGTTCAAATCTGACCACAGACACCAGCTTTATGATCCTGGACAAGTCATTTAACTTCAAAAAAAAAAAAAAAAAAAAAAAAGAGAGAGAGAGAGAGAGAGAAAAAATCTCCTAGCATGAAGGCAGAAGTTGGGGTAGAAAAACAATGTCATGATCTTATGGATCATGATCCATATGGATTCTTATGGAAGGAAAGAATGTCTTGGGTTTGAAACATTAAAAAGTTGCATTGAATGAATCTCAAAGGAAGAAAGGTTATTAAATGATGGCGATAGAGGGAGAATTGAAGTGGCAAAAGGGAACAAGTATTTTAACTCTCCTTCCATGTCTAGTGAGTCGAGGTAAAAGTGAAAGTATAACCAGTTTTGGAAAGGATGTCCAAAGATGCTGTGTTATCAGGAAAGAGTCAGGTCCCCAGAGAGCCAGAAAATGGAAGGAGAAAAGGTTTAAGATGAAAACTTTCACTGTGGAGTAAGCATTTCAGGAAGAACACTAGAAGGGGTGAGTTGATTAGGAGTGGGACATTTGTGGGGTAGGATTGAGGGACATAAGAGTAAGGGAGCAGGCAGTAGGTAATGTTTGTGCAGTGACAAATGGGGTTTCAGAGTTACTGAGATGGGGAGAGTATGAGGACGAAAATATGCTATTTACTTAAAAATAAGTCAAAACAGAATATCAGTGGATGAAGAAATTTGTTGAGGGAGGCAGGTGATTAAACTGTTCAAGGCCTGCCTAAAGGTTCAGTCTCGTATTAGGTGCTGGTGTTGTATCCTTTAAGGCTCCGGAGGAGGTCCAGCACAACAGGCAGGATTGGTCCATTCATGTAGAGCTGATTGAAGAAAGGTCCCTGAAGGATTGGCAAAGGTGTTAGAGCAAAGAGAGAATCTACAGACGAGCTGCTTGGGAATGGGGATAACGCGGTATGAGTTATGAGATACCTGTTTTGCCTTATAACAGCTGTGTAAATTGGAGACTACAGGAATAATCCCTCAGTTTTCTCTGGCTCCCCCCATCTCACCTATTTTATAGAGGCTTAGTGAAGGAAAGTGGCTTGACTATAGTCTCAGTTGGAAAGAATTTTGGAGCCCAAGATCTGGGTCCGAATACCACTTCTGATAATTATTACCTGTGTGACTTTGGTAGAATCAATTAACTTTCCTCAGAATCCTCATTCTCTAAAATGAGAAGTTTCACCAGACAGACTCAGCATACCTTCTAATCTAGGTCTATGTTGCTAAATATAGGAGGCAGAATTTGAACCCAGTCCTCTCCTGATTCCAAATAGGACTCATTTCACTATTTTATATGACATTAAAAGCAGTGGTTTCTAATGTTTTTAGTTCTGTAAACCCTTTTCAACCAAAAAAAATTTGTTGTGAACCCCCCAGGGTAATTTAATATACTACTCATAATATTTTCATTAAGTGCTTATAATAACTTTTGCCTGAAAAAGCTCCAAATTAAAATTTACATTGCATAATTATAATTATAAAATTTTATTCTGCTTATAATTAATAAAACTCTAAATATAAAATTATAAATCTCTAATTATAAAATAATTATGAATATTTTATGTGTGACATTCTGTAAAAATTAAAAGTAGTAATCCAGAAAGACCTCATATGCTTACTATTATCTATGACTATATATTAAACATTTATTTTACAAATTTTGTAAATTTATACATACTATTTTAATGAAATAAGTTATAACTTTTAAGATGTTTAACATAACATCCATATATAAACTTAATTTTTTAAAAATTTGAACAAAGGTTTACAATATTTGGCTCAATACCAGGTGGAGTCTTAAATCTGGTTCTGCATTAAGATTATTTTTGTATTTTGATCTGAAGTGAAAATAAAGTGAAAATGCTCACTCACACAAATACGCAGTGGAAAAAGAAAGGAGAATTTTATAAGTTCTTGTGCTGGGAAATGGAAATGGATTTATTTATCTTTAACCTAACCAACTGATAAAACTGAAAAGCTAATTATGATAAAAAAAATTTTCTTTCTGGCTAATAAGAAATACTATATAAAATGATAAATGTACTTAAAGTTCATTTACATATATTGCTTCTTTTTAAAATGTTTATATGTAAACTACTAACCTTTACAAGGAAAGAATCTCTTCAGATGTGCATTTCTTCTATCCAATCACTGGTGCACTGGCTATATATTTAAACACTACTAAACCATTGTTGACAACTAGTTAATTTGAGAATCTGCCATGCAGAAGAACAGTAACAGTAAGTGGAGGATATGTTTAACTTAGAAAATGCAATAACATACAATACAAGGTTTGTTTCTTCAGAACTTTTGTGATGGTCTATGATGGTTTCAAGATGACTTATGATGCTTTATGCCCAGAGACTGTGGCTTTCAATTTAACATTTACATTGCAAAAATACAAATTTTTGCTATATTTTGGTCATGAGATTACCCAGCTGTGGAGGGTGGGATTTCAGGGCAACAAAGGGGAATGAACTATTTTGGTGTAGTACACAAAAGGCAAATGAGGGTATATAGATATATTTGACCATCTTTTGAAAGCAATTTGCACTCAATTATTGAACCCTCATGAGGGTTTGAAAATAATTTGATAACAAGTTGAGAAACTATAAGAACATATTTTGCTTGAAGGCAAGAAATAGTTTTATGCAATCACTGCACAAACACAAAATTGTTGTGTATGTAATCAGGACAGTTTTGAATTATAGACACAAAAGTATAATGCTTTAAATATGTACATACTTGACACAGAGGAAAAATATTTTAAAATAATTGGGCAATTATTTACTGCTTAAGATATTGTTAAAGAATTTTTAGTGTGGACTCCTTAGGGTTCACAAATAATTAAGTATGAACCACCATTCTATGATTACAGCATGACTACTAGAATGTCTATATGACTACATGACTAATCTACATGACCAGAAGAAGAATCATAATTTGATTCCTGGTCTTGTGATTTCAAGTTCAAGTTTCTTTTTACTTGCACTTTGCTGCTTATCACATGGAGATGTTTTTCTCTCATCCTTAATATTTTTATCTTCTTTCTCCATTATATTTATAGAAATCTTGCTACCTCCAAAAGTCAACACATAACCGATCTCTTATGTGGGGTATTTCATCATCTGAAAATTGTCTGTTCATATCCTTTGACCATTTATCAATTGGAGAATGGCTTGATTTCTTATAAATTAGAGTCAATTCTCTATATATTTTGGAAATGAGGTCTTTATCAGAACCTTCGACTGTAAAAATGTTTTCCCAGTTTATTGTTTCCCTTCTGATCTTGTCTGCATTAGTTTTGTTTGTACAAAAACTTTTCAATTTGATATAATCAAAATTTTCTATTTTGTGGTCAATAATGACCACACATTTGGTCTTTGGTCATAAATTCCTTTCTCTTCCACAGGTCTGAGAGGTAAACTATCCTATGCTCTTCCAATTTATTTATAATCTCATTCTTTATGCCTAGGTCATGAACCCATTTTGACCTTATTTTGGTGTATGGTGTTAAGTGTGGGTCAATGCCTAGTTTCTGCCATATTAATTTCCAATTTTCCCAGCAATTTTTGTCAAATAATGCGTTGTTATCCCCGAAACTGGGGTCTTTGGGTTTGTCAAACATTAGATTATTAAAGTTATTGGCTGTTTTGTCTTTTGAACCTAATCTACTGCATTGATCAACTAGTCTATTTCTTAGCCAATACCAGATGGTTTTAGTAACTGCTGCTTTGTAATATAATTTTAGATTTGGTACAGCTAGGCCACCTTCATTTGATTTCTTTTTCATTAATTTCCTTGAAATTATTGACCTTTTGTTTTTCCATATGAACTTTGTTGTTATTTTTTCTAGGTCATCAAAATAGTTTTTTGGGAGTCTGATTGTTATAGTGCTAAATAAATAGATTAGTTTAGGTAGTATTGTCATCTTTATTATATTTGCTCACCCAATCCAAGACCATTTAATATTTTTCCAGTTGATTAGATCAGACTTAATTTGTGTGGAAAGTGTTTTGTAGTTTTGCTCATAAAGTTTCTGATTTTCCCTTGGCAGATAGATTCCTAAATATTTTATATAATCAGTAGTTACTTTAAATGGAATTTCTCTTTGTAACTCTAACTGTTGGGTTTTGTTAGTGATATATAAGAATGCTGATCACTTATGTGAGTTTATTTTGTATCCTGCAACTTTGCTAAAGGTGTGGATGGTTTCTAATAACTTTTTAGTAGACTCTCTGCGGTTCTCTAAGTGTACCATCATATCATCAGCAAGGAGTGATAATTTGGTTTCCTCATTGCCTATTCTTATTCCTTTAATCTCTTTCTCAACTCTTATTGCCAAAGCTAGCATTTCTAATACAATATTAAATAGTAAAGGTGATAGTGGGCAACCTTGTTTCACTCCTGATCTTATTGGGAATGGTTGCTTACTGCTGGTTTTAAATAGATGCTCCTGATTATTTTAAGGAAAAGTCCATTTATTCCTATACTTTCAAGAGTTTTTAATAGGAATGGATGTCGGATTTTATCAAATGCTTTTTCTACATCTATTGAGATGATCATATGGTTTTTGTTAATTTGATTATTAATACGGCCAATTATACTGATAGTTTTCCTAATATTGAACCAGCCCTGCATTCCTGATATAAATCCTACTTGATCGTGGTGTATTATCCTGGGGATGATTTTCCGTAGTCTTTTTGCTAATATCTTATTTAAGATTTTAGCATCAATATTCATTAGGGAGATTGGTCTATAATTTTCTTTCTCTGTTTTCAACCTACCTGGTTTAGGTATCAGTACCATGTTTGTGTCATAAAAGGAATTTGGTAGGACTCCTTCATTTCCTATTTTTTCAAATAGTTTATAAAGCATTGGGGCAAATTGTTCTTTGAATGTTTGGTATAATTCACATGTAAATCCATCTGGTCCCGGAGATTTTTTTTTAGGAAGTTGATTAATATCTTGTTCTATTTCTTTTTCTGAAATGGGACTATTTAAGCAATTTACTTCCTCCTCTGATAATCTGGGAAGTCTATATTTTTGGAGGTAGTCATCCATGTCACTTAGGTTATCAAATTTATTGGCATAAAGTTGGGCAAAGTAACCCCTTATTATTTCTTTAATTTCCTCTTCATTGGTGGAAAGTTCTCCCTTTTCATTTTTAAGACTACTAATTTGATTTCCCTCTCTCCTTTTTCTAATCAGATTTATCAAAGGTTTATCAATTTTATTGTTTTTTTCATAAAACCAACCCTTAGTTTTATTTATTAGTTCAATAGCTTTTTTACTTTCTATATTATTAATTTCTCCTTTTAATTTTAGAATTTCAAGTTTAGTAATTGATTGGGGGTTTTTAATTTGGTCTTTTTCTAGCTTTTGAAGTTGCAGGCCCAATTCATTGATCTTCTCTTTCTCTATTTTATTCAAGTAAGTCTCTAAGGATATAAAATTTCCACTTATTACCACTTTGGCTGCATCCCATAAATTTTGGTATGATGTCTCACTGTTGTCATTATCTTGAGTGAAATTATTAATTGTGTCTATAATTTGCTGTTTCACCCAATCATTCTTTAAGATGAGATTATTTAGTTTCCAATTACTTTTTGGTCTTTTTACACCTAACTTTTTGTTGAATGTAGTTTTTGTGGCATTGTGATCTGAAAAGAAAGCATTTACTATTTCTGCCTTCCTGCATTTAATTTTGTGGTCTTTATGTCCTAATATATGGTCAATTTTTGTATAGGTTCTATGAACTGCTGAGAAGAAAGTATACTCCTTTCTGTCACCATTCAGTTTTCTCCAGAGATCTATCATACCTAATTTTTCTAATATTCTATTTACCTCTTTAATTTCTTTCTTATTTGTTTTATGATTTGATTTATCTAAATCTGAGTGTGCAAGGTTGAGATCTCCCACTATTATAGTTTTGCTGTCTATTTCTTCTTACAACTCTCTTAACTTCTCCTTTAGGAAGTTAGATGCTATATCACTTGGTGCATATATGTTTAATACTGATATTGCTTCATTGTCTATAGTACCCTTTAGCAAGATATGGTTTTCTTCCTTATCTCTTTTAATTAGATCAATTTTTGCTTTTGCTTGATCTGAGATAAGGATGGCTACCCCTGCTTTTTTGACTTCACCTGAAGCATAATAGATTCTGCTCCAGCCTTTTACCTTTACTCTGTATGTATCTCCCTGTTTTAAATGTGTTTCCTATAAACAACATATTGTAGGGTTCTGACTTTTGATCCAGTCTGCTATCTGCCTCCTCTTTATGGGAGAGTTCATCCCATTCACATTTATGGTTAAAATGACTAATTCTGTATTTCCTGCCATCCTAATATGTGGTGATTTGTTGTTTTCATAACTTTGGACAGGTTATCTAAGTAAATAAATAACTTCAGTTTTCTCATCTGTAAAATGAGAAGGTTGGACTAGAATACCTTGGTGGTCCACTTCAGCCCTGAATCAATGATTTTAGGATCTTTCAAGGTCAAACTCACATTTCACTTCTTTCATGAAACTTTTATGTATTCCAAACTAAGAAGTGACTTCTCCTTCCAGACCCATTATGGCATTTTACATCATAGTTATTTGTGTCTTTGGCCTCTCCCCTTTGTTAGATTGTAAATCACTGGAGGGCAGATATTATGTCCCCATATCTTATATGGGATAGTATTGTGGAAAGAATGCTGGGGTTAAAGTTAGGAAGACATGTTTGAATCTCACCTCTGACACCTAATAGATATATAAGTATTGACAATTTATGTAGCCTCTTTGAACCTTTGTTTTTGCTTTTGTAAAATGGGAATAATCACACCATTGGAATCTTTATAAATTGTTAAGTCATTAGAGTTGATAGAGACAATAATTATCTAATTTAGCATGGTTCAGTATGATTGATCTGATCCTACAAGGAGATGTTATGGGCCAGAAGAAACAAGGTACTAAGTAGAACTGATAGACAATAATGCTTGTGTTCACACCTTTAGAGAGCTCATACAAGCAAGAAGTATCTAAGTACTCATTGGAGTTCACAAGTATGGGAGATTCACAAAGTAAATCATATGATTTCCCAAAGGTTGACTCCTCCTTCTGGAGACACACCTAAGGGAGGTGTGAATTCACAAAATTACAAAGTTTACTTTGTGAATCTTCCATACTTGTGAACTCCAATGAGTACTTAGATACTTCTTGCTTGTATGAGCTCTCTAAAGGTGTGAACACAAGCATTATTGTCTATCAGTTCTACTTAGTACCTTGTTTCTTCTGGCCCATAACATCTCCTTGTAGGATCAGATCAATCATACTGAACCATGCTAAATTAGATAATTATTGTCTCTATCAACTCTAATGACTTAATAGTTTGTAAAGATTCCAACATAATACTATATGTAACACACAAGTTGCTGTGAGGATCAAAGGAGCTCGTGCAGGTAAAGAGCTTTACAATCCTTAAAATGCTATGAAATTATAATTCATTTAATGATATCATGTTATAATATACAAAATTATTTTATTTTGTTTACCACGGACACAGAATGAATGTTCACCAGATACTGGAAGAGCGACAAGAATATAATAATGCATGCTTATACATATATGTGGTATCTTAAGGGTCATCCATTGTAGGTTAGGTTAGTTTTTGCTTAAAAGGTATTGAAACTGTCTTTGAGAGTAGACTGGTTTGGGGGGTGTAAGGTTCAGGCTGTGGATGTGGCTTCCTGGTTGCCTGAATACAAAGATTTACATAGTTCCAACTGTCCTGGACACTTGACCAGTGGGTTAACATAGACAACTCAGATCCAATGGAACTATCCTTAGCTGAATCAATGAAGTGTTTTTGTTAAATATCTCATTGAATATCCTTCTCTGCCATGTCTAAATACATCTTCTTTTGTTAACTTTTAAATGTTCTAGTAGTATCTCATTTTTTTCTACTGTAGAAACTAAATTATTAGGGGAAATAATAAATACTAAACTATTAGACTTTTCCTAAAATAATGGGGACTTGTAGGAATTATATTCAGTGTTTACATTTTGCAAAGTGTTTCAAATACTTTATCTCATGGGATCCTTACATATCTTACTTTTTGAGTTTGGCAGGATATGCAGTATCTTCTCCATTTTACAGAAGAGGAAAGTGAGGCTCAGAGAACTTATTTTTGTCATTTTTCCCCAAATCATTCAACTAGTAAATCTAATAGCCAAGACTTAAAACTAGTTTTTTTACTTCCCAGTTGAACATTCTTTTTTTTTTTTTAATTAGGTTTTTTTGTTTGTTTTGTAATTAGATTGTGATATAGCAAAAGGAAAAGCCATCTGGTAGAAAAAATCCTGGACTGAAAGTAAAAGTTTGAATTCTGGCTCAGCTTCCTGTTCACATGACCTTGTATGAGCCTTTTCTCCTCCCAAAGACTTCGTTTTCTCACTGTAAAGGCAAGTGGTGGGAAGTAGATGATTTCTGAGGTGCCTTCGAATTCTATATTCTGTGAATGCTTCCGTCTCAAGATGGGGGTATGTTGGTCCACATAGGTCCCATAAGCAGACCAAACTTGACTCTTCTTAGCTCTGTGCCCTAACACTGCAAATCTCCTTTAACATAAAATTTGTTGTTATCGTAGCAATAAATAATTTTGGTGACAGTTATAGTGTGAGACTTTGTGCAGAGGGTTTTTTTATTGATAAAACTGCTATGAATCAACATACATGAACACAATAAAAATGTGTGAAATATATGCATTAAGGCTGAGGTTTTGTCAATAGGGCACTCCATTGATCTGCTCTTGTTGCTGTTATTTGTGGAGCTGCACTGTGCAGTTTGCCAGGGCAGCAAACACTGTCTCCCTGAAATGCTTCCCATGCCCTACTCTCTCTTCATTCTCCAGGTTTACTATTGGAAGTCATGACCAGCCTAATCATGAGGCAATTTATTTTTTTAAAGGGATGTACTCAATTACTGAAGACCAATAGGCCTCTAGGGAACAAGAAAGGAAGAATAGGGGGATGGAAGAGGAAGACTGAGTTTGTGTTCATTATGAAGACTGGTTTCTCTGCCTTTGCATATGACTTTCCATATTTCTTTTTTTTTTGACTTGGAGCACATTATGGACCCCTGTGGAGTAAGTGCCCTCCTGCCTCTGTTTCTCCACAACTTATCTAACCTTCAACATGCAGCATATATCCTACTTTCTCCATGAAATATTTCCTAATTCTTACCTCCATTACACATCAAGCTCTTCCTCCTCTGGCTTTCCATGCTATTAATTCTCTAATGTTGTTTTGTCTAGCATGATGTTGACTTGCTATCCTTCTGGAAATGGAACTATTAATGAAATTCAAGAGTCATCCAATATAACACCTGTAATCCTTCCCCAGACCCATTTGTTCCCAGGTCATAGGGATAAAGTTTAGATAAACTATTAGATTCCAGAAGAAATAATGAAGGATAGTTATGGAAATTCTTACTTGTCTAGTCTAGTTTCATTTTTCCAAGGAGCTGTCTAATTTCTTGCATTTTCTGGGTTCATGAACTCATTTTTATGAATGGGCATGGATAGGGTGGAATGACTTCTCCCAAATCAGTTGGGTTTTTTCATAGATCAGGGGGTTTCAGGTCATTGCTATTCTCTGCTCTTGAATGTCTTTAAAATACTTCATTTGTCCCGGAGCAAAGGAGACTACTTGGAACTTATTCAAAATAAAGTCGACCTTAGGTGTTTGAGTTATCCCTTTTGGTTAAATTTATAAGTTTAAAAAAGAGCAAGAAGGATGACAAATACTAAAAATCTATGTGACTTTGGACAAATTATTTCTTTCTACATCTCAATGCCTTCTTTTGTCAGAAATTGGCATTGGTTTGGTGATTGCTAAGAGCCAGGAGATCTTTAAGTGAAATCCTAGCAGTGGGATTTGGGGCATCTAAACATATTGATTTTAATCAATTTATGCCCCTTTTCTGATGCCCCTTCTTATTTGTCAGGAAGCTATGATAGAATCCTCTCAAATCTATGCTCAAGAACCTGTGCCCACAGGGTGATCCTGAACTGGTGTTCCAGCCAAACTTTTCTGCAAAAGCCAGAATAACTTCTTTTTAAGGGTGATTGACTGCAGCCTCCCCCGATACACAGCCTCTAAGAGTCCTCTTACTCCTGTCAGGAAGCTCTTCTCTCAGCAGTGGCCCTTATGTCAGCCATGTGGGCTCTCTTCCCTGCAGAAGCAGAGGGGGATGGCTGCCTTGTCTTTCCACAGTTGTTCGAAGGGTGGAGGCAAAAGGCAGGAGTCCAAACTCCATGGGTGAGAAAGAGAAGTAATTTGGTTTCTAAATTGGGACTTGGGCGTCCCTGCCGCTGAATGACAGTAGCTCCTGGGTTTCACCCTGAACCCCCAGAAGGGGAATGGCTTGCTGGAATACAGGGGTATGGAGCTCCTGTGATATGGGGGGCAGGCGAAGCGGGCCTTAGCGGGCGGCAGAATTTGGGGGCTCCTTGAGCTTTTGCTCTAACCTTCTCCTCAGTACTTGCCCCTGCATACTGAAAACTGTAAGAACAAGACATCTGAAAATTAGGATTCCGTATCAGCCTGTCAATACCCAGAAGCACACAGCCTTTCATTAAAATCTGTTTGACATTTTTGTTATGCGCAGAAATCCAAAAAAGATGCCAAGCCTCCTATTTGCCATGACATCCACCTGCTAAGCTAGGATGCAGCAGAGCCCAGAGCATTAAGTGTTCCCTGTACAATAAAGGCACAGGGACCATGTTTCACTGGGGCATTGAGTTGGGTCTTATGTTGGGGGGTAGGAGGAATGAGGATGGTTTCAAAGTGGAGGAGATTTCCTGGTGAGGGGCAATGTTAATGCCATATGCTGCCTTTCTCCCCCTCCCCCATTTTCCACGAGGATTTTTGATGAGAGAAAAATACCCAAACCTGCTTGTGTTTAATTAGGTGCTTTGTGGAAATCAGGTTTCAAGCTGGAAGGAAGGGTGAGGGGGGTGGGGAGTGTCATTTGGCCAGGATGACTGGAGTAATTTCTGAAGGGCAAGTGCCTGAAAGGTCACAGAGATCATCTTATGTGTGAAATGGAAATTTCTCACACCCCGAGAATGCTAAAGGTCCCCAAAGCTAGGTGCTGAGTAGGACAGTGTAATTGGAATGGAAGCCACTGCAAGAGAATGTCTGCAGCTGGATTTAGGAAATGCATGGTGGCAATTCCACTTTAAAGGTATATCCGGGAATGATTTATCCTATAGGAAAGACGCCAGACAATGTAACTTGCATGGAAATGTAGGGATGTGCATTGGAGGAACGTAGGAGTAGAAGGATGGGGCTGAGAGGCAGAGGGAAGCAGAGGTAGGGTGCCGGGCTGGTGCTGACTGAAGGTGATGGGCCTTGGGACCTGATTATGTCAGTAAGAACAGGCGGGGAATTGGGGTCAGAGCTGCCTTCCCTTAGGCTTGCCTAGATTCATCTGGGAGTTTCTGGTATTAAGGCACTGGACACTCAAAAGACGGTAAGTGCGCAGGAAGGTACAAACTGGGTTTGCAAGATAACTATTGATTGAGAGCTTTCCTCAGGAAAATAGCAGCCTATGAATTCACTCTTCTCTAAGCTGTACTGTCTCTCTACTCTCACTAACATGTCCCTACCTGGGAGATTATTTAACTCTTAGGAACAATTGGAAGGAACACAAGACCAATCAATCTGTCAATTAATTAATGACTGGTTATTGGGGCTGGGTGGGAATCACACAGAATTGTGCCCAGTTCTGTGCCAGCCACATTGCGAGGGAAAAAAGAAATAAACCAAGGATTAGCCCTCTGGAAGTTTCCAATCTGGTGGAAAAACAAACCATACATGTGAAATAATATTATTTTATATCATGATTCTTATGGCTAATAAAACATGTACTTCACACGAAAACTGAAAAACATTATGTATAATCTCCTTTTATAGATGGGGAAACTGAGTCAGATGGATTAAACAACTTGTATAAGATTGCACCTCCACATCTAGCAGCTTTAAATCAGATCTAAATCAAGCAGGACCATATGAAATTAAAGGTGTTATCATATGATAAAATACATAGGAATAAAGGAGGGGAAGAATATCAATGAAGTCTGCAGTGGGACAGGAAGGAAAACTTCTTGGAGGAAGTGGGATTTTAGCTATATCTTAAGAGACAATATAGAATAAACTCTGTATTACGCATTTTCAACTTCTGTTATGATTTGATCCTGGTCTCCACAGACTAATTTTTTTTTTTTTTTTTGCTGAGGGGACCAAATAAAATTGCACTGGCTTATTTAAGGATTTGAGAAGGGAATGAGATTTAAATTAATACAAAACTCACTAATTCAGGAAAATTAGAGAAAAAAACTCCAGATTTAATGGACAATTAAATTATTGTAGAAGATTTTTAAAGAAATAAAATTCCATATATATGCTCTAAACTTCAAACAAAAAGTTTTCAGACAGTTAGTTCCCAGTCTCCAGTCCCAGCTCCACTGTGAACTTAACTATTCCTACCTTCAGTTTTCACATCTGTAAAAGGGGGATATTAATACTTGCACTAGCCACCTTTTATGGCTGTTTTGAGATGATGTTTCATAAACCTTAAAGTATTTAAAAATAATTTCTCATATCTTTATGAGTTTAACTCCTATATTTGATTAATTGTGGATTAAGCATGCTCTCTGCAATATCAATTTCTTAGTAATCCCTTTCTTCATTGAGAATTCAAATGTAACCTTTAGCCCAGTCCAGGTCTGAATTATCATAGATTTAGAATTATTGGTATGTCAATTCATCTGTCTAAGATACTTAGCCTTTTTGTATGTCATGGACACCTTTGACAAGCCGGTAATGTTTTTTAAATGCATAAAATAAAATATAGGATTATAAATGAAAAAAAAAACAGTTAACAAAAAGAAAGATTATTAATTTTTTTTCATCCAAGTTCACAGACTCTTCCCCCATCTCTCACACCTCGCATTTATCCATGAACTCTTTGGAGTCTGTGGACCTCAGATTAAGAACTCCTGGACTTCGTCCCCTTCTTTCTACTCATATGACCCCCACTTAGCTCAGGCCTATTTGAATTGGTCCCCCTACCTTAAGTTTGTTCCCTCTTCAATCCAGTTTCCATTTAGCTGATATTCCTAACTGATATTTCTAAAGCAAAGATCTGACCAAGGTCACCCCCCCCACTCAAGAAATACCATTATCTCCCTCTTCTTCTGGGATAAAATGATAATTTTACTATTGACATTCAATGTCCATAGCAATCTGGCCATAGCCTGCTTTCCCAGGCTTGTTACACATTATTTTATATTAATCAAATTGATCTACTTTCTGCCTTTCCATCTTCCATCTCCATGCCTTCGCATGGATTGTCCCCCACGTCTGGAAGGTATTTCATATTACTTCTTCCTGTTGGAATGTCTAGTTCCTTCAAAGTTCACCTCCTGTCCAAGGCCTATCCTGCTTTCCGGGACCAGGTTAGTGTTCCCACTAAAACACTACCTTGGACTTATCCCTTTGGAAATTGTCTTGCATATATTTGGTATAACTTTACCATGTACTTATTGTCTTTCTCTCCTTCCTCCCAAAGAATGTAAACTCATGAGGGCAGGGACTTTTGCTTTCATCTTCATATCCACAATGTCTTGAACTGATGAATGATTGCTGGTTTCCTGATTTAAAATCTTTGTTCTGTGGCAACCCTAATAACCAATGCTTCAGAAACACAAATGATTGCCTTTTCAGTTTTTCTGTCTACACCAGAAATAGACTATCTTTTAGGCGCTGATCCCTCTTTATAACTGTGAGCTACCTAGTAAAGATTAATATCTCTTTTTAATATTGTGTTTACTAAAGGAAGACGTGTCTATACCTACAATGCAAATATAGTATTCCAGTATTTCCTTCTTCAGAGAGAGCTATAGAACATCTATCCTACAAATGAATCCAAGATGATAGATTTTAATCATTTAACAGGATCTTTTCTGCTATCTTTTTTTTACCTATGCACATAACCAAAGTTTCAAAGAAAACTTTATCTGAATGAGACCCTTTCATTCTGTACCATTAGAGAAGAATAAGGAAGGAAAGAGAAGGACCAAGTAAAATACGTTGCAATTCTGAGGTACCTTAAGAAACAAGAAGAGTAGCTACCACTTAATTACAGGTAATAAGCAAGCACCTGCCTAGTGAGAGCAGAAGCAGTGGGTAGTTTTGGTTGTTCAGAAAGAGTAAGATACAGGCAAGTCTCTGAGTATCAGGAAGGCATGGGTGTATTACCTGAGCAAGAATCTTGGAGTTCATCCCTAACATGCGTGTCTATTTTTCTCTTTCTGGAGACTGGAACAAGTAGCTGGGGGAGTAATTTGTGTGTCTCTTTTCTCTTCCCTTAACATCTTGTGAGCTCTGGTAACCTTTGTTACAACCTCTGTTTGTAAGGGACCAGTTACCCCACATGGATTGAATCTGTTATAAATACATTTGGAGATAGCCCAGACCACATTTGTCATAAGTTGTTGTTGGAGATAATTTCTTGCCACTTCAAGGGCATATTTAAATGCCCCAGAGTTAACAAGAGATAGTTTTTTTTTTATTTCAGTAGTATTTTATTTTTCCAAACAAATGCAAAGATAGTTTTCAACATTCATTTCTGCAAGACTTTGTGTTTCAAATTTTTCTCCCTCCCTCCCTTATCTCCCCCTCCCCAAGACAGAAAGCAATCTGATATAGATTAAATATATGTAATTAAAAGATAGTTTTTGTTACTACAATTTTAAACTGCTTCTCTCCCACATCTAGCCTGTTTCTGAACGAAATGCACCAAGATCTCCCAACCCTTGCCCTTCTACCTTAGCATGAATAAAACATAGAAAGAGTCTTGTGATTTCTCCAGCACATGGTTCTATCTTTCAGGCCAGAGGGGGAAAATAAAGAGAAGCCTTTTTTTTTGGAGGGGGGAGGGGGGTTGGGAAGGGAATGTGGTTCCTTTCTTTGTCAGTGATGTCTTAGATCAGAAACATCCAACTCCATATATCCAAGATTTAATAATTTATTAGGTATCCACAACCCAGAAATTAGTATAAAGTCTTCTTGAATGTATTTATTCTTTCATCTTCTTCCATATATGGGAGATAATAAGGTATAGAGGGCATGAAAGTAGACTTGTTTTCTGTTTTAAGCTTTTCTCAAGATCCAAGGAAATCTTGGGTTGGAATAACAAGATGAGAATACATTTGTCCTCCTCTCATGAATTTATTAACACTAATCATTTCTGCTTACAGCATTCATTTTTGCCAGTGGGGTCCTTTTTAGCCCATTCATTCCCTCTGTCCTTTCAGTTTCCTTTTTGTGGACTTTCTTGAACCCCTTTCTTTTCTATCCTGAGGTCCAGACAACTGAAGAGGTAGAGTGGATGGTAAATCCCAGGTGCCAATTGTGCAGTCTTCTGGCTTCCTCCAGACTATTGTCTTAGCAAAGGCCATGGAGACAAAACTGGAGGATAATCAGGTTCTTATCATTTCCTCTATTCTCTGTTCTCAACTGCCCGTCCCCTGAAATGTTATGTCTTGTAGAGGGAAGGAAAGAAGTTGAGATGCTGCCTGTTGGGGCCCACACACAGACTGTGGGAGAGAAGACACTGTGCTTCTAATTTGTGTCCATTAACTCTATTAAATGTTTGGAAGGGGAAAGAGAAGGACAATAATGATAGCTGACAGCTACCCAGGGTATGGGGAGAGGGAGACTGAGTGGGCTTGGAGGGAGAATGATTTGTAGGAATTAGACTGCTGGACTTCCTGCCACTTAGGTAAATTTGAAGTTAATTCTTAAAATTTGAAATCAGGAGCCAGGAAATCACGTAGAAATTGTAAACTCATGAGAGGTCTAGAAAAGAGAGATATAACTCTTGTTCACTGACTTCTACTGGGCTTCCTAAGTCAGTGAATGAGATAGATTCTAATCTCCATGAGGGCAGGAATCTCCTCCTATCTAGGCTTTTTCATTTCTTCCTGTATCAAGCATACTGCTCTAAATACATGGAGTGCTTAGAAAATATTTGCTGAATTGAATTAACATTTACTTAACAGTTGCTGTTTCTTAGTATATACAAGCACTGTGGGACACACACACACACACATAGAGATATAGTCCTTGCCCTCAGCAACCTGAATGTCTGCTTGGGGAGATAAGGTACACACATAAGACAGTTAAAGTGCAGTATATGAGAAAGGCTGAATGAGACAGTAAATACTTTGGGAACTCAGAAGGAGGAGAGGTAACTCTGGGGTGGGGGTAGGGTGGGAATCAGAAAATACTTTATTAGGAAGCAAAGTTTGAGTTGGAGCTTGAAGAAAGAGTAGGATTCCGTAAATGGGGAGGAGATGGCATTTCATGTGGGAAAAATAGAAACAAATCCTTGAGGTTGGAATTAGAATGGGATTGTCAGGGGCAGAGATTGCATGAGATCTGAGTGGAAAGGTTGACGGAGGCCTGGCTGAGGGGTTTTGAACTTCTCATTCAATTATCTAAGGTCTCAATTCAACTAACTTACTATGTGAAGCAATGGAGATACAAGGATAAAAAAGAAGTAGGATGTGTAATGCAAGTTAGAGTGTAATAAGAGCTAAGATCATGGGAACATAAAGATTTATGGGCTGGAAGGAACTTCAGAGGCTAGAGAGTCCAGACTCTCAGTTTTATAGAAAAGGAAACGGAGGCCTAGAAATATTAAATGGTTTCTCCAAAGTCAAAAATGTACTGAGCACGAGGGATGGGATTTCCTCTCAAGTCCTCTGTTTCCTGAGCTACTGTTCATTCCACTCTACTGGAGATATCCTAAGTATTCTAGAAATATTTAAAGAGATATTCATCTCATTTGGCTTAGATATAATAGGCAAAACTAAGAGTGAGGTGTGGAAGTCCCAGGGACACAAATTCAATATAGTGTAGGGAAGAACTCTCCAACAATCAAATCTATTCAGCAATGAAATGGGAAGCCTTCTAAGCTTTCTGTGGAAACTGAGTGATCATCTCCTCAGGGATGCTGTCAATGAGATTTCTTCTTTTGGTAGAAACTTGTTGAGGTGGTTTTTGCTATCCTTTCTAAATTTGAGACCCTCTAATTCCAATAGGCAATGGGGAGCCATTAAGGACTTTTGAGAAGGGAAGTGATGTGGTGATTTTACTATGCTTGGAAGAAGCACCAGATTGTGAGGTGTCTAGGTTTCTCCTGGGATAGAATCCAAAGAAAGGGTACCCTTTGAAGCCCTCCCCACTTCTTTGGATTGTATCCCAGGAGAAACCTGGACACTTCACAATCTGGTACTTCTTCCAAGCATAGCTCATCGTTCCCCATATAAACAACTAAATTCACAGGATTCAAAATATAAAATTGGTTTATTTACAAAGTAAGGGACATATCTGAGACCACAGAACATCATCTAACTCCCCGCTTGCTCTTGGGCCTCCACTAGAAAACTATATAATCTCTGTGACTTGTAGTATTATCCTGGGTGAGACTCTAACAAGGAGAGAAAACCAGACTCCTCCCTTCACATCAGTGTTCCCTCCTGAGATCATGTTGTGTCATGTTCTATCCTCTGGTTTATGCTCCCTTTTGGCTCTTCTGATGCAGATTTCTTCTATTTCTGATTCAAGACTGCCTGTGCCCATGGGAGAAAGAGCCAGTCACTCTCCAGTGTGAATGAATGCATTTATTACATCTTACTACCAGGTCTATGTGAGTTAAAGAGAAAAGAGAAGGTGGGTGTAAATGTGACTGTAAAATCATAAGAAAGAAAGGAGGAGTTTATAGGTGACCTTTTCCAGTCAAAAATTCTGGCTGATTTAACTAGCATAAAGATCTACCGGGACACAGTAAAGGATGAGAAGGGCTTGGTATGAAATGGAAAAGATGAAATATGTGAAATACGAAATATGTATCGAGACATCTTAATAGAAGAGAGGGAGAAGCACGAGACCTACCTATTCCATGAAATGGTCTATGATCCATCCAGGAACAATGAGATCTCTATTGTCTGGATTCCGGTGGCATCTTTTTTTGATCTTTACTTGGTTGTATTTAGTCAGATTAGAAAGATCTAATAAATACATTCATTCACACTGAAGGGTGACTCTAGCTCTCTTTCCCATGGGCATTTACATTTAAAATGGAATCAAGAGAGGACAATATTTTAAAGGAATTGAATCCCTGATGGTGGAGTCTCAGGTGTGGCAAATAGGTCAGTGGGAGAAACATGTTTAGGGAAGGAAGGACTGAAAGCTAGGAGCAATCCTAACGACTTCTCTGCTCCTCTGAAGGTTAGCACACCTGTTCCCTATCCGGTAAGAAGCTTTATAAACCTCTTCTTCATTTAGGGCTCCAGAGTCATAGAAAGGAGACGGCTTGTCTGTGTTTATTTTTACAATGTTTTAATCAGTTCATGAGGCACAAAGTTTTGTTAAAAGGGATTTAACTATGGGTCATATAGAGTTTGAGGGGCTTAGAAAGAAGAAAAGAGGAGGAGGTCTGTCGTGCATCTTCTGCTTTATTCTTTCTCTGAGTCGGAGGCCTCTTCCGTTCAAAGACTTTATAACCCCTGTCTTCTGAGACCCTTGATACCCACTTAGCTGGATGGAGCCAGTTAATTAGAAAAAAAGCTAGGCCTTTTTAGAAACTTCTTTTTTTAAGGAGAAGGAAAGAAAGTTTCCAGGGTCAGTTGGGAAGATGGAGATTATCGAGATTCTCATTTGCATAATAACAATGATAATCACTAAAATTTATTGAGGCTTGCAAAGTCCTTTACAAACACCTCCTTACTTTCAGTATCCTGGAAAGGGAGTGCTATTATTTCATTTGACAGATAAGGAAAGTAAGGCTGATGGAGATTAAGTGACCTGCCCAGGATCCTAAAACTAGTGAATGTGAACTCAGATTTCTGATTTTCGACACATCGGTGCTCACACTCTCTCTCTATGTCACCCAGGTGCCCACCCTACAAAATGATGCAGAAATCTTCATGTGCTTCTGGAACCTTCTGCTTGGATGAAGGCTCACTTGACTTGAGAATAGAATTTGGCTTAGATATTCAGGGCTGGATGTAATCTATACTTATTTTTTTTTACAGATAAAGAAATCTAGTTTTCTGAAGGCTAAACAATTTCCCTTAGACACTGAAGTAGAAATATTACAAATGGGATTTAAACCCTGGTCTTCTGACTCTAGAGTGTTCTTTCCACAGTACCACAGAGCCTCTGACTTTGGGTTACCAGGATCTCAAAGGTAACTGACTCATGAGAGACTTTTTGAAGACTCTGGATCCATTTGCCTTTAGGTCTCTGATTGATAGATCTCATCAGTCATTCTTCCATTTCTAAGATCAATGGTCCTAGATCTACCTGGATGGTTTCTGATTTCTGACTATTAAAAACATAGAAAAACTTCTGAAGGAAGCCTTATGAAAAGAAAATGGGTGAAGACTTCCAAGACTTTCTGAAATCCAAGTGGAAAGCTGACAGATTCACCCTTTCAATTCTATTCAACAAGCATTCATTGAGTGCTTTACTTTGTGCCAAACAGTGTAGAAGATGTGAAAATGAATGCCTTTGAGGAACTTATATTCTACTGGGGAAAAAAAAAAACTATATATGCACAAATCTATCTCTATCTCTATCTCTATGTAGATAGAGATAGATATGTATACTTTGCCTCATTGGAACTATCCTTGGCCCCTCATCCTCCTCTATTCACCAAATCTGATCAATTGGAAATCTTGCTGAGAACTCCACATTCTCTTATATCTGCTCCTCTCTTTCTATTGATTGATCCATAAAGAAACCACTCCATTCAGACCCTCATCATCTCTTAATTGGATTATTTTTTCTTAAAAGTACTTAAATATAAACATTCGTGAACATTTCTGTATAAAAATAATACAGAAAGGATTGTATATTGAAACTACAAATTTCAATTAAATGCAATTTGGATTTTTTAAAATGACAGTCAGTGTGATATAATCAAGAAAGAACTAACTTGTTTCAGGAGCCAGGAGGACTTGGGTTCAAGTCTGTGACTCATACTGACTATGTGACTGTGCAAGCTACCCATCCTCCAAGTTCTCTAGGCAATTCTCTAAGATTGTAATTTTAAGACAAGGTGCTGACTGACCTACATTAGTGGAGGAAGTTCTCTTTAACTTCCCTTTAACTAGTGAAATCACAGGTACAGTTTCTATCCCCATATTAAGTCTAATATGATATGATATGAAAAATACTGCCCTGTTTTTCTGTGCACCCTTCTAAACTTTATTCTCTTCTCCAGACTATTTTTAATATTTCATTTCTGCTGTTTCTGCCTTTCTTTGCAGTATAATTATTACCTACCCACTTCTTCCAATAACTACATATTGTATTTCCATTTATCAAGTAGTCAAGCAAAAAGTTTCACACATTGGTTCTGTCCAAAAATGTACAACTCCTCCTATATTTCCAGTACAACTTCTTTTTGCTAAGAGGCAGGAAGTATGTTCCCCTGCTATTCTTCTGGAATCACAATTGGTCATGGCATTAATCAATTGATTTCCCCCTCTCTGGCTTGCAAAAACTTTTTTCTTCTCCAAGACCCTCTGACTTCCTCATATACCTGTTTTTTTCCCTCATATTTAAATGTTTCTCTTGGTTTTACAATTATTTTCCTCTCTGAGTTATTATCCTCTCTAATGTTTTTTCTGCTTTACCCACTTCACTCCCCATCAGTTCATATATATCTTCCCAAGTTTCTCTGACATCAATTTTTTTCACAATTTCTTATAGCACAATATTACCTGGACTATTGCAATAGTCTCATAATTAGTATCCTTGTTTAAAACCCCAACTCAAGTGCTTTTCTTAAATGATGAGGTCTTTCCTGATCTTAACCACTAGTGCATCCCACACTACCAAATCACCTTATATTATTTTATTTATGATGCACTTGCTAATTTACATACATATCATTTGTTCTGAAAGAATGCAAGTTCCTTTAGAACAAGGAAAATTTTATTCTTGTCTCCATACTCCTACCACCTGACCATATTTGTGTGCTGCATAACAAATGCCTAATAAATGCTTGTGGACTGATAGCAATAATATAGTATAGAAATACTATTAGCCAGAATTATTATTACACTTCTATTATCTCTTTTTATCCTTACAAGAATCCTGTGAGGTAGGTCCTATTATTATCCCCATTTTACAGATAAGAAAATGGAAGTGATAAGTTATACATGCATGTTATGTATTACAAATATAGATCATGCAAGTACATGAGCAATAGCACAAAACACAGGACAATACAACATAATACACATATGTTTATATACATATATGATACACATATGATTGTACATAGACCTACATTTAAATGTACATTTGCAGCACATATATATATATATACATACAAACATATATCTATCTTTCTGTCTATATGTCTGTTCATCTGTCTGTCTATCTATCCAGAATAAATACAAAGTAATTTGGGTGGGATGGATTGGGGAGTGCTAGTAAATGGGTAGATCAGGGAAGACTTCCTGGAGGAGGTAAAATGTGAGATGTTGCTGTACATTGATGTATATTCCATGTACTTATCAAGCATTTTTGGACTCTCTTTCCTACTGTATGCACCATGGACTTTCATGGAAGCTCTCACCATGTTGTGCAGGTGACACTGAGTTTTCACAGGCTCCTTGCCAGTGAAACATGAGCTCCGAGACACTTTATACATGAATTCAGGTTCGAGCCGTCTGTGGATCCAGGACCAGCCTAGAGAAATTAGTTGAGGCTTCCTACCATGCTGACTTGAGGACAGTGAGTTTCTCTGTCATAGGAACTTTTAGAGACCATCTACCGAGGACTGGTGATCTGCTGTAACATTGGGTGGAGGAAATCACAGATCTTTGAAAGTGTCAAAGTGCGTGTAATTAATATACTGGGAGAAAATTGGAAAACTATGCTTTTGGAGACCCCATGCTTTTTCTTCATTCTTTCTCTAATTTGGAGCAAGCTACTTCTCCTTTAGGAACCTCCGTTTTCCCCTTTGTAAAATGAATTAGAAGATCAGATAATCTGTAATGGTCTTAGTAGCACGGTTAATCCAAGTTGTTAGGTTGGTCCTGTTTAGTCCCTGTTAGAGAGGGGTTCTGAGGGGTGAACATCCTGAGAACTAACTCAGCTCTGGAACTTTTTCTGCTTCTACCCTCTAAGTCAAGGAAGGGAACTTGCATGGCTCTCTCTGATCCTGCTCTTAGGAAGTCAGTGTTTATTGGCCCCTTCGCCCCTGGGGTCCCACCAGGGACTTGACGGCAGTACTGCTTAAAGGCCGATAGTTCAAAGATTTCCTTTTTACTACTGTGGGAGACATTTACTGAAACAAATCACATCCGAGACTCATATACAATTTTATTATTATGGGAAACAGCCAAAGTGGTATAGAGGGTGGTCCATCATCTCCTGCAACTAGATAAAATGAAAACAACTAAATACAGAACCATTGTAACTCAGGGGGAAAATTATGCCTGTCAATTATGATTTATGAGAAATTGCCAAACGGGTAGATAGGTATTTACTTCTGTGAGGCAGGTTTATACCTCTCTGTGTAGCCAAGCCAAGGAACTGGGGGTGTGAGGCTTTGTTCCTTTCTAAATAAGGTAATGGTTCAGGGGTAGATTCCATTAACCCTTTGTTGGTAGGGTTTAGGATACATGGTTTTTGTAGGAGAGGGAAAAAAGAGATGAATCTTCTCATACTTGTTTGCCATTTTCTCTTTCACCTTGCCTCCTCCAAATCTGCAATGTGGGTAGTAGAAAGAACCCTAGATTTAGAGTAAAAAAAATACCCAAGTTCAATTTCCAGCTTTGTCATTTACTAATTTTATGACTATGGGTAAATAATTTTCATTAATATTCCCTGAATCTCAGTTTCCTAATTTTTTTAATAAAATGATTGGGGGAAGGAAAGGCAGCTTTGTATTATTTCCCTTGCACGGTAGTTGTAAGGAAAGTGATTTGTAAACTCTAGAAATAATAATAATAACTAGAATTTATAGATCACTATAACATTCAAAAAATGTTTTATAAACATTATCTCCTTAGAGCTTTGTGACAACACTGGGATGTTTATGCTGATATATTCACAGTTTAACAGATGAGGAAACTGAGGCAGACAGAAGTTTTGAAATATACAGCTAGGAAATATCATCTGAGGATGGGCTTGAGCTCATAACTTTTTAATTCAGGGTACAGTGCTCTGTCCACTATGCTACCCAGCTGTCTATGGTGAAATATTGGTGACCACTGGGAACCTGGAAAGTTGAAGGGAGCTGACAAAGAGAACATGGTGATCTCTTTCTTTTTCTGCATGAGAGCAATCCCTTGTAATCCCTTTTGCCCTCCATACCACTAGCATCCTGTGTCCTTCGCCTTCCCAAGAGTAGGCTCACAATTTGTCTTCTGTTTGGACTGCTGGGCCATATGGCTGTTATTTTCAGTCCACAGTCTTTTGACCTTTGAACAGTTGCAGCCCAAATTTCAATAATGAAAGTGCCTCTTTTGAATACGTACAAATGAGACGTTATATTTCCATACATTTTATTCCCAGCCCCATCTGCGAATCTAATATTGACCTGGAGTTATCTGTGATGGGGAAGTTATTAATTCTGACAGATATAAGGGAGAAGCTAATATTCTCCTTTTACAAACACCTAATATTAATCTCTGGCACTGTAAACGAGTACTTCATGCTGGCGTGGGGGAAATGATACCAGCTCAAAATTTGATAATGAAAAATGGGGAAGTTTAATTTCAGAAAATGGATAAAAATGTTTATGGTCTGTGAAGTAAATGTAGGAGGCCCCAGTTAGGTATTCAGATAGTAGTGATCTATGAGACTCTGGTCTCCCCACTCCAAATCACATATTGTTGATACAAAAGACAAAAGGAATACCTGGCATCGGGTGTGTGTTTTGGGGATACCAAGTGACTTAAAATCAGCTTTTTCTAAAGACGTCTTCGGACTTGGGCTTGGTTTTGTTTTCATATTAAGGACATGTTTCCCCAATTGGCACTCAGCTACTTCTTGTTCACCTCAGGTCAGAGGACTCTGTAGCCTGGGAAGGAGAGTTCTTTGATAAATTGGAATAATATGGCTTCTTTGCCGACTGGCTCCAAGAACTGTCTTTTTGGATTTTCTCTCCAGAGGATCATATTTGGCTAGAGACAGGTTCAAATTCCAGAAATTTATGATCCAGAGGAGTTTCTTCTTGCTTATTTCCTGGGTTATCCTGGGGCATTTGCCAAGTCTAGAAATGTTTCAAAACCACTTGCAAGTACTAAGCATTTGGCACCAAGGAATCGGAATCACCTCTTTGTGATGAGGAAGTGACTCTTAGAGGACACAAATGATTTCCAGTACATTGTTGCTTGCTAGCTACTCTTTGCTTTTTGTAATTTTATTCTTTTACATTTCAGAAGAGAGACAGTTTGAGGTAGTGGGAAGAGGACTGGCTTCTACTCAGAAAAATCTGAGTCCATAACTTTGGAAGAGATTTTAGAAGTCACATATTTTAACTCTCTCATTTCCAGAGGAGGAAAATTTCAGACTAGAGAAGTGATATCATTTGTCTAAGTTGATAAACAAAAAGTGGTAGAGAAGAGATTTGAATTTAGGTCTCATGAGTCTGAATTCAGTATTCTTCCCATTGTCATGCTGTTTTCCTCTGGCATGTGCCAGTTTTGGAAACTTGGACAAAGTAATAAGCCTCTCAGAACCCCAGGTAACTCCATAAAACTGTAAATTATAAACCAATTGGTGATCTGTACTGCTGCTCAGAGAATTTTCTTATCAGTAAGTTGTTGTTGAAAGTCATGTTAGTCTTGTCAGACTCTTCATGGCCACATTTGCAATTTTCTTGGCAAAGATCCTGGAATTGTTTGCCATTTCCTTCTCTAATTCATTTTACAGGTGAGACAAACATGGTTAAGTGGCTTGCCCAAGATCACATAGTAAGGGTCTGAAACCAGATTTGAACTCTGATCCTGCTGACTCTAGGGCTGATGCTCTATACACTGTGTCACCTTTTTACCCCAAACAATTTGCTTCATGACAAAATTGTAGGTCCAGACCAAATAAGTGAAAGAAGACATGGGTCATTTGGCTCAGGAGTGTTTTGGTTCCTTCCCAGTAATGTATCTGTTTCATCTTTAATAATGAAATTTAGTTGTCCATTCAATTAATAATCAATTGTTGATGCCATATTATATGCAGGGCTTTGTAAGTAGACAAATATATAAGACTTTCCTTCTCTTAAGAATCTTTCATTCCAATATGGATACTTCTCCATCTCTCCCTTTTGCATTTTAATCCCTTTCAACAAAACCTCCCGTCTTAATTTCTTAGATCAATTTAAAGAATGTCAGAGCTAAAAGGAACATTAGAAATCATCCAATCCATTCCTTCTACAACTTCATTTCACAGAAACTGAGGCCCAGGGAAGAGAAATGATTCTGTTTAAAGCCACACAGCTGATCCGTGGCACGTGCTGGACTCCCATAAGGTCTCCTGACTTGTGTTTTTTTCCCCTAGCACTTTTTTTGCACACAACTTCAAGTCTTTGTTTCCTATCGGTATTAAGGTTCAGCACACACACACATACACACACAGATAGATACATAGAGAGATAATTGGCACTGGTAAACTTCCCATTTACAAATGGGGAGACAAAGATTTGAGATTCAATCCTCCCCTCTTCTCTTTTACCTTGTCATCTTTCTTAGTGTTTTTCCTCTTTCCTTTTTGCTTTCTTTATTGTTTCTCTTTTTCCTTCCCCTTCCCTTCTCCTCTGATACATCTGAATAAAAATCAGTTTTCATTCTATGAATACTTAGTACCTGGATATGTGATTTTGATGCTTCTCTCTTCTCCTTCCTTCCTTTCCCTCTGACCCTGTCTTCCCTCCCTTGTCTTCTCTCTGATTTCTCCATCCTCCCCTCTTCCACCCCCAGTCATCAGGAGCCAGTCCCACTGATTGCGCTGGGCTAAGGTGATGGATTCACTGGGCTGAGGAGGTTGGCAGGCACTGAGGAGGAGGAGGAGGAGGAGGGACTCTGTGAGCTTTCAAAAGATGCAGGCCACCTGAGGCCTCATCTGTGCAGGTGTGGGCTTAAGGGCAAAGACTCTGTCCTGTAATCTGGAAATTTAAAAAAATGACTGCCCACACACGAGGCAGTGTCCGTATGTCCCTACCCCATCCACATGGGGTGAGCAGGGAAGTTCAAACACAGCCTTTGGTCCTGTCACCTCACAGATTTCAAGCCTCTCCCAGCCTCTTAGTAATCATCTTGTTTCCCTCTAATTTGTACACTCTGTTCCTTCCCATCCTTCTCATTGTTGATAAAAATAGTATAAGAGAGGAGAAGACAGATGTCTCTTTGGTGATTTTAATTTGCTCTTTGCTGGCCTGCCAAGCCGATTGGGATTGGCTCAGACTTCCAGGGCGAGAACTCTTCCCTGCGTACTATGCCGGGTTCTTGCTTCTTGCTCTAAAGCTACAGCAGGGCACCCCAAGAGGGGACGAGGACCCAGTCCAGCTGATCAAAGGCACGCGATTCCCCGGACCTCCATGAGGGGAAATTCAGATGGTCCCTCCATGGGGGGGTGCATGTGTGTAACACAGACTAGACTGGTCACCTGACACCCCTTTTTTCCCAGCACGGGACTCAAGGAAACATTCTTCTCTTTGGAGGGCACTGAGCCATAATCTGAATTCCTATTGCCACGACCTTTGTGATCTGTAGCTGTTTTTATTGTCAAAAGGATGACTAAGAAATCTCCTACATATAGTATCATCAGCATTATGATCAGGGCAACAACACCTACAAAATCTATTATTCATTAAGTGTAACCAATATATAATTTAAAACAGTGGGTTTTGTCAAATAATGTTAGGTCAGCATAATTTTCTGCCTATTACTAATATCTATAACATCTTTGCCTTAGTCAGCTCTATTTAAATATGCAATCATTTATAGCTTTTGACTATATTTGTGTGCACTTCCAATTTCCAATATTCAGCTACTACAAATTTTATGCTGACATCAATAGCAAACTATTAAAGACAGTATTTCATTATTGGTTTTTCATCCCCAAAAGTTATTTACAATTATATACTAAGCACTAATATTAAAGGAAACCATTTAAATGAGGTGCTATCTACTTTAACAATATGTCTGTCACAGAATGAGATTGTGTTTAAAGATTTTATCAAGAAATGGTTGTTTGCTGAGGTTATGTTTTGTCCATGAAATATGCATTTCATATCTCTTTCATTTCATTAACATAATTTAATTTGTGCTTTGCATTTTGTGCATAATACATATTTGATTTACAAAACAAATATTTCCATTAGAAAATGAATTTCATGCAGGCAAAAAAGCAGAACCAAATGATGTATTGAAGGAAAATAAGAAGAAATGAAATGCATTTTCTCAGTCTATTAAAAAATCTATGGCATTGACAGAAAGTGCACTTAGTGCTACATTTAAAAAATAGCACATATGTCAATGTATTAACAAATAGAATTGGAAATACAAATATTTCCCTATATCAAGCCAAGAATCTCTTTATTTTAATTGAGTTGATTTAAAAGCCCAACTACAATTTAATTTTTATTTCATGATGTGGTACTGTAGCTGGTGCCATTATAGCCATGGAAGCTTGGCAGTTGATATAAGAAGATGTTTGACCTTAAAAACTGCCTTTATTGTCAATAAAAAGAAGTAGTTTGAATGTGAAGAAAATGGAAAAATAAGTCCTTTGTGATCTGGGGAAATGGGGAAAGGCAGAGAGCTAGGTCTCCTGAGTTCTTCTGATCCATTCAATACGTTCAGCAGAGTTCTGGGGATCTAATATCTTTTCTGTTCTTCTCCAAAAGGCAGTTGCCTCTTTGTTAGGATGGTGATTTGTGGTGTTAGGGTTGCTTTGGATCATAGGATACTGAGATGTTCAATTAAAATTGCTGCCTACTGAATGTCCATAAAGGCATAGACTTTAGAACTGCGAGGGGGCTGAAAGATCATTTGGTCTGACACTAGGTCAATAAGACCCTGCTTGAACACCAAATGTTTACGGTAGTAGGAAGTTCATTGCTTTATGAAAAGGCAGCTCAATGAAAAGTCTCCCATTTTGGGCAATACTGATTGTTAAAAAGGTCCATTGAGTTTAAATCTTTCTTTTTACAGCTTCTACCCATTGTTCCTAATTCTGCCCTTTGAGACGAAGAACAAACCCAGTTCTCCTCTCCAGGCTAGCTCTTCAGAGATCTGAGGATAACCTGTGTCCAGGTGGACAGCATTGCGGGGATCTCAGAGAGAAGGTAGAACACTGGGACTGTAGGATTGGGGGGTCGGCAGGGAGTCCACCTCTTTAAAGAAATCCTGAACAAAACCTTGATGAGGTTAGAGAGCCCAGCCTCAGAAAAGGGTACTCATGAGGCAAATTGTGTCTTGTGCCTGTCCAAAAAGGAGCAGGAATCAACACTGTTTCCAGGGAAAAGGGTCTGATAGAGGTTTCATTGGAAAGATTTAATGTTTCTGTGAATGTTCCTAACACAGTAACTTTTTTTGAGTGATCAGGATGACCAGGTGACCGATGAATCTGCCAGATGAATAACTTCTGAATCTTTAAATTTAGTCTGGGAGCCAGCACAGGTCACCCTCCCATGAAGGTGGGTATGTGTCTGTGATGTGCGATTTCTGGGGCTTCCTTGACTCCTGTAAGTCTTCCTACACCTGCTCATTGATGTCTGAAATCCCTTTTCTTAGAGGGCAGTCTCTCATTTCAAAGAAGGAAGGAGGTTGAGCCAAGTCTTTTATCACTGATACTCCAAGGGGGAAGTGATTGGACTGAGAGCAGGCTGAGACAAGTTAAGAGTAGAAGACAGCAAACAGGCAAAGGGTGGTGTGTCACCAGCGGGGAGTCGGATCTGGGATGCACTCCAAGGCCTCCAAGGATAAGAGCTTCGAGGATTAATTTACCCAGCCTCACCACCCTTCGTAGAACCGGCTCCTAAAGGAAAGATTGAATATGGCAGAGATACCATGTAATGTGTTTATTAGAAGAGGGTTGGCTCTATTTAGGATCCTCCATCCACTGTCCCTCACTAGAGAAGAAGTCTGTCTATGTACTGCCTCACCTGGTCCTGTGTACATATAATCCTCTCCAGGAAAAACTGAACTTCCTTGGATCAGGTCTGCATGCCTTGTCTTCCAGGTGAGCTACAACATGGTGGCACAGAGCAGGTGCTGATCCAGAGAAAGAACCAAGTAGCCTGAATGTGAATCGAAGCATGTTATTTTCACTTCCCCCACTTTCTCTCTGTTTTTCCCTTTTGTTTTGATTTTCTTTCACAACATGACTAATATAGAAATATGTTTAAAATGATTGTACATGTATAACCTACATCAGATTGCTTGCTGTCTTGGGGAGGAGTGAGGGAAGGAAGAAAAAAAAATTGGAACTTGAAATCTTACAAAACTGAATGTTGAAGACTATTTTCACATATAATTGGAAAAAATATTCTTAAGTGGAAAACAAAGCCAAGGAAAGATGCTGAAAAAAAATGAACACAATACTATGAGCAGAAATTATGTTATATATCATATTCTTTCTCTCTCTTTCTATCTATCTCTTTTTGTCTCTCACTCTCTGTCTCTCTCTCTCTTTGTCTTTCCCTCTTTCTTTTTGTCTTTTTCTCTCTGTGTCTCTGTGTCTCTCTGTCTGTCTCTGTCTCTGTCTCTTTGTCTCTGTCTCTCTCTTTTCTTTGGCTCTCTCTCTCTGTCTGTCTCTGTCTCTCTCTTCTCTCTCTGTCTCTATCTCTCTGTCTCTTCTCTCTGTCTCTCTCTGACTCTCTGTCTCTCTGTCTCTATCTCTCTGTCTCTGTCTCTGTCTCTCTGTCTCTATCTCTCTCTGCCTCTCTCTGTCTCTCTCTCTCTCTGTCTCTTCTCTCTGTCTCTGTCTCTGTCTCTCTCTCTGTGTCTCTCTCTTCTCTCTCTCTGTCTCTCTGTCTCTGTCTCTATCTCTCTCTGTCTCTCTCTGTGTCTCTCTCCTCTCTCTTTGTCTCTCTGTCTCTGTCTCTCTGTCTCTATCTCTCTCTGTCTCTTCTCTCTCTCTGTCTCTCTGTCTCTATCTCTGTCTCTCTCTGTCTCTGTCTCTTCTCTCTGTCTCTGTCTCTCTGTCTCTATCTCTCTCTGTCTCTGTCTCTCTGTCTCTCTCTTCTCTCTGTCTCTCTGTCTCACTCTCAAGTAGTACTATTTTCTCGTGGACAAAGTGAGCCTATCTTCCTATGGTGCCCTTGAGGGGGCCAGGAATGCTCAAAGAGCAGACCTATCAGATTAAGTAAAACCTCATTTCAAGCAAACTCTTCTCTGAAGAAATTGTTAAAAATGTTAAATTTCCTTTTTGTGTATCGTTGGCTTGCCTGCTTATAAGCAGGAGCAAGTTGAGCCGCTCTCTAGCTAGGGCAGAATGCTTAAGCAAGAAATCCATAACTTTTAATATGATGAGATTGTCCTGCTAGGAAAGATGGATTTTTTCCAATACCGCTGCTAACAAACAAGTAGACTTCCCTGTATCAGCACATTTCTATTTCCTTCACTACAGCACATGTGCCTGGCCTGAAGACAATAGGCTCCTCCGAATATCTGGCTGAGTCTACAGGTCCTGGGCTGCTCATCAGCCCTAAGTAGCCTCCCTTCTATTATACCCTGTGCCTTTGCCAATTCTCAGGTAACGGAGCAAGACTGGCTAAGTCGGAGTAACCGCTGTGCCTGAGGCAGGAATATGGACCAGGGAGATATTGTCAGAAGCCTCCTTAAGCCCTGACTCTGGCCCCAGACCTACCTGTTTGGTAGCGGAGGACTTATCTCCACATTTTTATTTTTCCATTCTTTGTGTAGCCCTGACTGGCAAACATCACCCTCCCTCCCAGCACTGTCTGTGCCCTGAAAAGCAGAGCTACGCAGGTAACCAGAAGCCACCGCAAAGATACGGTTTGTTTATAGGATCACAGCAGCAGAAATAGCGTCTGAAATGACCTAAGGCCATCTGGTAGAATGGGTTCATGTGGTGATTACAAAACTGAGCCCCAGCTAAGTGACCAGCCCAAATTCATACTGATAAAAGGTGGCTAAGGAGCATTTGAACTCGGGTCTTTTGATTCTCAAACCAATGCTCTTTCCATTCTAAAAGCTATTTCTATTTTTCTACGTGGGCTGGGTATGAGGAAGGAAAGTTTGGCCTTTCCTTGCCACCACCCCTCTTCTTTAGGAGAGAGAAAAGTTCTACTTCTCTCATTAAAACTTCATCCACTTCTCATGGGAGTAGCAATCACTACCTTCCTTATGGAGCAGAGGAGGTTAACTAGTGGTTCATTTGGAGAAAAACAATCAGAGGATCAAAGGGTTTAAAGCTGGAGCAATTTCTTCATTTTCCAGGTCAGGAAACAATCCTGAAGAGAGGTTATAATTTGCCCAAGTTTACACAGGTAATGAGGAGCAGACTTAGGATTTCCACTGAGGTCTTTGGGTTTCAAATCCAGTTCTCTTCCTGCTCGGAATAGCCCTCCAGTGATGGGGCTATGAAAAGTGGTACCCAAGGATCACAATCTGAGGGTCTCCCCCTTCTTACAGCTTGGTGGTCTTACTCAAGCACCAGATTCCCAGGGGAAATAGTTAGGTGAGGTAGATATCCAGAACATAGTGAGCCTTTGTGCCACTTTCCAGATTAGACACGAGATGCACATCAATGTGGCCCAGACCCCTTTGAGGAGTCAGTGAGCAAACCTCTGTCTTGGGCACAATAAGAATGTGTGAAAGAAGGCCTTCACTTCCTATCTTTGAGGAAATTATAGTCTGGGCACAGCAAGTACTTATTAAGATTGGACAGGAACATGCAGAAATGAGAAAAAAGAAAAAAAAAGACATTTAATTCAGTTAAGCAAGAATTTGTTTTTGTGGTTTTCAGTCATTTTAATCATGTTTTACTCTTCATGATCTTATTGGGGTTTTCTTGGCAAAGATACTGGAGTGGTTTGCCATTTCCTTCTCCAGCTCATTTTACAGATGAGGAAACTGAGGCAAACAGGTTATCCAGGGTCACACAGCTAGGAAGTATCTAAGACTGGATTTGAAATCCTTCTGACTGCAGGGCCAGTGATCCATCCACTGCATCACCTAGATGCTTAGAATTTATTGAGAGTCTTCTATGTGTCATGCAGGTAGGTAATGCAGTAGATACAGGGCTAGGTCTAAAACCTAGAAGAGCTGAATTAAAATCTAACTTCAGAAGCTTACTAGCTGTGTGGTCCTGAATAAGTCAGTTAACCATTTTTGCCTCAATTTCCCTTTCTATAAAATAGGGATAATTAAAGCACCTATCTCCCAGGTTTGTTGTGAGGATCAAATGAGATAATATTTTAAAAGTTCTCAATGAAAAAAAATTTTTTTTACAGAAAGTTTCTCTGATTAAGTTCTCACTGAGAACTGAATCAAATTTATAAATTCTTATAAGAAGTTGAGTCATTTCCCAATTGATAAATAATACAAGGATATAAACAGGCAGTTTTCCGAGGAAGAAATTAAAGTTATATATAACCATATAAGCATGTTCTAAATCACTATTGATTAGAGAAAAGCTAATTAAGACAACTTTGAGGTACTTCCTTGCATATATCAATTGGATAATATGATAGAAAAGAAAAATGATAGGTGCTGGAAGTGATGTGAAAAAATGGAGACAATGCATTGTTGGTGTAGTTGTGAACTGATTCAACCATTTTGGAGAACAATTTGGAACTATGCTCAAAGGGTTATAAAACTGTGCATATTCTTTAACTCTGAAATATCATTACTAGATCTATATCCTAAAGAGATAAAAAAACAAAAAGGAAAAGGACATATATGTACAAAAATATTTACAACAGCTCTTTTTGTGATGGCAAAGAATTGGAAATTGAAAGAATGCCCATCGATTGAGGAATGATTGAACAAATTCTAATTAGACTAATGAATTGGGTCCACAATAAAATAATTAGAAAAAAAATTAAAAATCCCCAATTAAACACTGAATTGGAAATCTTAAAAATTAAAGGTGAGATGAATAAAATTGAGAGTAAAAAAACCATTGAAGTAATTAGTCAATAAAACTAGAAGCTGATTTTATGAAATAAAATAAGCTATAATTTAATTTGATTTTAAAAAAGAGAAGGAAACCAAATCATTAGTATTAATTTTGATGGAATATTATTGTGCTATAAGAAATGAACAAGAAAAGCCTGGAAAGACTTACATGAACTAATGCAAAGTGAAATGAGCAGAACCAGGAGAACAATGCACATAGTAATAGCAATATTGTATGATAATCAATGTAAATAACTTACCTATGCTAGTGATCTAAGTGATTTAAGGCAATACTGAAGGACTTAATGATGAAAAATGCTCTTCTACTTAGAGAAAGAATTGATGGAGTCTGAGTGAAAATTGAAGCATACTTTTAAAAACTATAATTCTTGTTGTTTTTGCACTTTTGCAACATGCCTAATATGGAAATATTTTACATGTATATAATCTATGTGAAAATGCTGTCTTTCAAGGAAGGGCAATGGGAGGGGAAAAAAGAGATTTGGACCTCTATATTTATTTATTTAATAATATTTTTTTATTTTCAAAATATATACAAAGAGATTCACCCCTAAAAAACCTTGGTTACAAATTTTTCTCCCTTCTTTCCCTCCATGCTCTCCCCTAGACAGCAGGCAATCTAATATATGTTAAACATGTGCAGTTCTACTATACATATTTCTACATTTATCATGCTGCACAAGAAAAATCACATCAAAAAGGAAAAAAAGAGAAAGAAAAAAATAAAGCAAAGAACAACAAAAATAATGAAAATACTATGTTGTGATCTACACTCTTTCCCCACAATACTCTTTCTGATTGCAGATGGCTGTCTCTATCACAAGTCCATTGGAACTGACCTGAATCATCTTGTTGTTGAAAAGAGCCACGTCCATCAGAGTTAATCATTACATAATCTTTTTGTATACTGTGTGTATGGCTGTGTACAATGTTCTCTTGCTTCTACTCTATTCACTCAGCATCAGTTCATGCAAGTCTCTCCAGGCCTCTTTGAAATCACCCTGCTGGTTGTTTTTTACAAAACAATAATATTCCATAACATTCATATACCACAACTTATTCAGCCATTCTCCAAATGATGGGCATCCACTCAGTTTCCAGTTACTTGCCACTACCAAAAGGGCTGCAAATATTTTTGCACATGTGGGTCCTTTTCCCCTTTTTAAGATCTCTTTGAGATTCAGGCCCAGTAGAGACATTGCTGGATCAAAGGGTATGCACAGTTTGATAGCCCTTTGGGCATAGTGGAACTCAATATTTAAAAAAAGAATGTTGAAATTTTTTGTTTACATAAATTGAGAAAAAAAATTAAACAAGGAAAGTATTTAACAAAATTCCTTGTGCTATATAAATGTTAGCTATTATTATTATTGTGCACTGTGCTGGGCACTTGGGATACAAAGACAAAGTCGAGACACCCACCAAGAAGCTTTTCTTATTTATATTATGAGGAAACAACATCTATACATGTGTCTACAAAGTAGAGAGTGATTTCACCTGTGGGTAGATTCGGAAAGGAGTCGCAAATGATGTGATACCTGAGCTGAGCCTTGAAGGAATCTGGCTATTCCAAGTAATGGAGAGAAGGAGATAGTGCATTTGGGGCATGATGGACATAGAAGAAGCAGAAGAATTGTTCTGTATAGGGAAGAGCAAGAAGGTCAGTTTGGAAGATGGAGTGTGTGAGGGGCATTAAATATATTGGCAATTCTTCTCTTCTCCTGATGGTTGTCTACCTAACACCAAAAGGCCTTTAGGGAGAATACCAACCTCTGGATAATTTCCCAATGAGCTGCTGTCTTGGCCCTATAACTTTACCCCTTTATAGCAGGTGTTTGCTCCTAGGGGTGTATGTATATGAACCCAATTAGCTAGAGGTACAACTCACCAGGAAAACTCCAGCCTTTTCTGTGGTATCTCAATGAATACAGATCTCCTGAATATGTCTAATGGAGGCAATTGCACGAGCAGGTTTCATTGTACACAGTCTTTACTCATGACCAAGGAAGTAAAATGAAGTCAGAATACAATAAAACTGCTGCCAAGCAAGTTACATGTCTACAGCCTCTTCTAGACCTAGGTGGTCTATAATCAGTCTGTGGGTATTCCCAGAATCAGGGAGTTCTTGGACAGCCAGCCAGTCAATAAGCTTTCATTACTGGTGCTGCTACATCCAAGTTGGAGATACAAAGAAAGGCAAAAGTCAGTGTCTGCTCTCCTGGAGCTCACAATCCCGAGGGGGAGAGAAAATGTGCAAACAGCTATGTACAAGCAAGCTCTATACAGCATAAACAGGTAACCAACGGAGGAAAAGAACTAGAACAAAGGGGGACTGGAAAGGCCTTCCCGTAGGAAATTAAATTTTAGCTGGGACTCAAAGAAAGCCATGAGGGAGAACATTCAGGCATGTGGGACAGCCAGGGAATACACCTGGAGTTGGGAGATGGAGGGAGATCCAGGTAAATAGAAAAATGTGGGAGAATAGATTGTGAAGATCTTTGAATACCAGACAGATTTTATATTTGATCCTGAGGTGATAGAGAATATAGGAAGAGAGGGAAGTTTATTTGAATGGAAGGTATCATGGTCAGACCTGTATTTTAGGAAAATCACTTTGTGGGTGGAATGGGGGATGGGTTGCGATGGGGAAAAACTTAGACTTCCCAGAAGGCTATTGCAATAGTCTAGGGATGAGAAGAAGAAAGTGGTCGCAGTATTAGAGAAGGGAAGAAGAAATATTCAAGAGACATTAGACAGGCCTTGGCAAACTATAAGGCATCCATCAGAGGAGACAGGTAAGCTGTAAAGATAACTGCAGGATAGTACTGTACCAAGAACTCAAAGAGGAGAGGTGATGGACAGTGTCAAAGGCAGGTCAAGAAGAGACCAAGAAGCTGGAACTGGATTGCTAATTTTGGAGAAAACGGTTTCAGTAGAATGATCAGGTAGGAAGCTAGATTGTAGAGAGTTAAAAAGAGAGGAAAAGAAGAAGTAACACATATTGTAGATGTTACCTATGTAGATGTAGATGGCCTTCTCAAGGAATTTAGCCCCAAAAGATAAGAGAGATATGGGGTAATGGGCAGATGGAAAGATCAAATCTTGATCATGGGCATGCTTTTAGGTCTCAGAGAAGTGACCAGTGGATGGGGAAAGACTGAAGATAAATAAGAGCGGGGACATAGAGCTCTAGGACCACAAAACTATTATGAGAAATTGACCCAAAGGCCACATTAGGGTCTTTGTATTCCAGAGTCCTTCTTGCCTATCTTAGCCTTTTTTTTTTTTTCCATATCCTGAAAAGTAAGTACCAGTCACTCAGGAAGCCATTTCTGCCCAGGGTCTCTTCAACCCTTTTCCTATTATCTGAGACCTCTTTGATATTTTATAGATTGAGATCAGTGGGAATTTAAACCAATAAATGAAGCTTCCCATTCATTTTAAGTTCAAATCAATTTGACAGATAAAATCATCAGTAGAAGGCATTTAATGAAAACAAATGAACATGGAATTCAGCACACTGACCTGATCCTTCACTGTCCTACCATTTGTTTTCTGTGGAATGCTGGTCTCAGTTTTCTCTTTACCCTTTGTTTCCACATCATTAAGGTAAAATCATACATTGTCACTTATGGCACGAAGTCAGCACAAGAAAAGTGTGTGTATTGTGCAAGGAGGGGAAGTAAATATAGAAACCATTGTTGATTCCTCTCAGAATAGGAAATAGATAATCTTTGGAGCTTAGAAGAGAGCTGCCATTTTTTCTCCTCCCTCCCCCATATTCTCTAAATGCACTTTGCTAGATTCTTCATTGCTTTCCAAAATTTTTCAGTCATTTCAATTGTATCTGATTCTTAGTGACCCCATTTGGCATTTTCTTGGTAGAGATAGTGGGGTGGTTTGCCATTTCCTTCTCCAGTTTATTTTACAGATGAGGAAACTGAGGCAAACAGAGAGTTAAGTGAATTGCCCAGGGTCACATACCTATTAAGTATCCGAGGCCGTATTTGAACTCAAATCTTGACTCCAAACCTTACATAAAATGCCTTCTTTTCAAAGAGTGCAGCCTTATAAGCCTATGTAGATCAGAGTTCCCAAACAGAATTGGGAAGGGGGGGATGGGAAGACCCATACCTTCAGGCATTTCTCTATACAGGCAAAGATAGTAGGCTTTTACACTTACAGCTAGGATGAACCTTAAAAGTCATCTATTGCAAAAATTCTTTTGTCAAGAAGGAAGCCTTAATAAGGTTAAATAATTTGTCTAAGATCACATAGGTAGTAAGTGACAGATTCAGGATTTGAATTCAGAACCTCTGACTTTTTAGATTCGGAATGCTTTCTCAAAGGATTTATGTTCAGGGCTATCCAAGGGTAAAAAGACTTTGAAAACTAAAAAAAAAAAAAAAAAAAAAAAAGCAACTTTCAAGTAAAAAAGACTATTAGAGTTTGTCTAGCATCTAACTGCCTCATTTTGTAGAGAAAAAAGAAATGGAGAAACAGAGAAGAAAATGATCTATAAAATAAAGAGGATGAATTCTTTAGAATGAATTTTTCCATGATCCTATGACATGCCCAACATCACATGATTAATAATTGGTAGACAATTGGTAGACAGAACCTAGAATCTAGGTCTCTCTCATCTCCTATGACTCTTTCTACAATACCCTCCTAATTTTTTACAAAATTTGGTTGATTCTTTATTAATCATAATAATAGCTAGCAATTGCATAGCATTTTAAGGTTTAAAAGAATTTTACATGTTATCTCATTTGCTCCTCACTACAATACTATGATGTTAGGGAATTATAGTTATTATAATCCTAATTTTACAGATAAGGACATTGAGACACAGAAAGGTTGTTAATAAGCAGGGTTTGAACTCAGGTCTTCTTGACTCCTGGATCTGGAGTTAGGAAAACCTAAGTTCAAATCCAACTTCAACCTTAATAGTTGTATGACTATGGGCAAGTCACTTGACCCTGCTTACCTCAGTTTCCACTCCAGTATCTTTGCCAAAACAACCCCAAATAGGGTCATAAGGAATTAGACATGACTGAAATGGCTGAACAAAGACAACCCTTGATTGCAAGTGCAGCACACTTGGGGGGATACCCTATATCACCCAGATGTCTCATCATGACACTTGGAAATCAGAAAATTGTAGATGTAAAAGTAGAAGTCCCCTCAGAGGCTATCTATCCCAACCCTTTCATTTTGAAGTTGAAAAAAACTGATTCATGAAGGTTAAAAGACTTGTCCAAGATCATACAAGTAATGAGCTGCACTTAAACTATTAAATTTCATTGGAAACACCCAGATTCTTTAGTAGGGCTGGGGTAGATCAGAGAAAACAGGAAGGATTGGTTTAAATTGCTCCTTTATTAAGGTATGACAATAATATTACTTAAGCTTTGTCCCATTGACTCTGGTGGAAACTGAAAGGGGAAAGAAATGCTACTCATTGCTGCCCAGGATTGTGAAATAAATCAGCTGCCATTAAAAATGGTGATTTACTGCCAATCTATGTCTCTATATGTATTTTTTTTTAAGCCCAAGCCTCTCCTGCTAATGAAGCCACGGCAGATTCATGACCGCGTATGAAACCAACGGAGTCCTCACTCTGCAGAGATGTTTGAGTATAAATCTTTGTTTTTAATGTCTAATGATATGTAAAATATTTAAATTTGCAACTCAGAATTATTAAGCTGCCAAGGTTTTTTGCCTATTAAAGTGTATTCTTACCAGACGATTTATGGGGCACCCCATGCTCACTAACGGCTCTTGTGTGGGGACATGGAGGTGTAGATTTGTGGCCTCCCACTGTAAAAAACTTCAGAATCTCTGACCCTGTAAACTGAAAATTCATGTCTCTCACCCTGGGACAAATGCATTCTTTTTAAAAGCAGCACATGGGTAGCCTTGGCCCGATGTTAGTTTATTGTCACTGGTTGATAACGTTTAATGGAAAAGATACAAGAGTGCCAAAGAATTTTAATTATTTTTGTGATAAAGTTATATGTTCGGCCTTGAAAAAGTAGAGATAATGCGGGGATTCATTATTATTCCCAGTGTGTTTAAACAGACGACACAGAATGCAAACAAAAGCAGATGAAATTTGAAAAGTATTATCAATATTGCAGATAGCAGATGCCCTTTCCAATCAGAACAAGCATATCTTCTATAGCAACTTTACGGTTGAGTAGTTTATTCATTTCTATTAGAAGGTTGTACGTTTCTAAAATATGTAGATGCTATCTAGAAAAACCAACCAACCAGGAGGGTCATTCTGCTTGTTTCTCCAAATTTATTATTTCATGTTTTCAGGCTTGATCTGAGGGGGCATTAACATGGAAGTGGCGTCTTATTGTGTCCAATTCTATCTGCTATATGACCTTTGGTGGGCTCCGCTGTGGCTTGGAGAGGAAATTGGGAAGGGGTGTCTATGTTGCAGTGGAGTTTTTATTCTGTTTTATCAGTGGTATATTTGCGAGGCTCAGGTTCAGGGTCTGCCCGCCTTTCTATAAACTTTCTGTATTCACTGGCTTTCATTCAGCACCAGATGAAGCATGACGGAAAGTGAAAGTCCAGGAACAAATCTGAATGGCCCCAGTGAAGATGGGCTTATTTTATTCAAAGGCCAGGGCTATTTAGATGGGGATTTTCTGTTACCCTGAGCTAATGAAGGGAGTGTACTCCATCTGGATTATTTGGATACAATATTTTGTGCCAGGGTCGAAAATGACTTGCTTGACTTGGTGCAGAATCTAAATTATTTGGGGGTGTTTTTATTTTCCTTAGGGAGAATGGGGATTTTCTGGGACTGTGCGTTATACCTAAGGGCCGTAAAGAGAATGCTCTGATTCTGAGTCTAGCACTCTGCAGAGTGGCTTAACATAGTACATGTTTAACCTGTATCATATTGCTTGCTGTTTTGGGGAAGGGGTGAGGGGAAAGGAGGAAGAAAAATTTGGAAAACAGAGTTTTGCAAAGGTGAATGTTGAAAACTATCTTTGAATGTGTTTGGAAAAATAAAATATCATGAAAAATAAAAAAAAACAACAAAACATGGTAGATCTTTAACAAATGTTTGGGAATTAAGGGAATCTATACCCAAATGACTTTTGTGGTTTGAGAAACTTCACTCACTCTTCCTGACTAATTTTCCCTGTCTGAGCAATGGAGAGTTGGTCTCTTTACCAAGGAAAATGTCTTTTGTATTTCACAAATCTGCATATTGGTAGAATTATTTTGCAGGTCAGACGACTCTCACATATGATTTCTTTGGCATAGGGAGGATTGCACCTTCCCTACTCCATTCATTCATTTATTCATTTACACATCAGTTTGTTTTAGAAGGGTTTCTAAAAACTTATTAAATGAATTACGTTATGTTAGGTACAATAGTATAGACATACAGTTATATAATATACAGTCCTACTCTAAAGGAGCTTACCTTGAGGGAGATGAGACAGATGCACAAATAACTATATTCAGAAGAGTATTTGCCACATGAGGGATTACAAGGTAAGTCCTCTATACCAGGGCTTCTTAAACTTTTTTTTTTTTTACTCAGAACCTCTTTTTCATCCAAGAAATTTTTATGCAACTTCAGGTAGATAAGTATATAAAATAGGTATACAAACCAAATATTTACTGATAATAAATTAAAATTTTGCAACCCTCACATTCTGTTACAAGACCCCATATGGGGTCACAATCCATAATTTAAAAAACTTTGCTCTGGAAGGATAGCTTGAGAAAGGAGTGTGGAATGGAATTGAAGAAGGCTTGCTGGAAAAAGTGGCATTTGAGTGGGGTCTTAAAGGGTGAATGGGTGGGTAAAGATGGACAATTTGGAGAAGGCAATATTGTTGTTGTTTGTTCTTCATTCTCAGAGGATCACGACATCAGGGAGGTGATGATATGACATGCAAGTGAATTGGATTTAAGTGAGGGAGGCTGGGCAAGGTCACCGGCCTCACTTTCCCTTCTAGAGTCATCTGGGTCCAGTAGCCAGATATAGATCAAGATGACTAGAGATGGTCCTGAATGCAATGGGAAACCCTGGCCTGTTTGAGCAAATGTCTTCAACAAATTCAGTTTGACTGAGACTGTACCCATTCAGTGATTAAAACTAGATAGCAATTGAAGCAAAGAATCTTCTCCCCTTCCCCCCAAGAAATTTTAAATAAATAAATAAGTGAATCTGGGAAAGGATGATCCTTAGGGTTTCATCATATATGACATTAACTAAGACAGAAGCAGGAGAGCATATGTAAGTTTTTACATTTAGTTTTTTAATTTTGAACTTAAATTTTTTAAAAAGAACATTTCCATAAATCTATCAGAATACAAAAAGAAAATTGTATATGAAACCATGAATCTTTGTTTCATAATTTTTGATTATTTTAAGCATATAATAAATTCTCCAATATGTTACTTTCAAAATTGTCCTGCTTGTATGTGTTTCTTTCTGAACTCCCTTCTTTTCTATTCATTTAAAAAAGATGATTCAGAAAGGATCCTGGAACTAGCTGGGCTGAGAGGTAGTCTGGATGGGCCCCAACCACAGCAATTGTCTCCTCTGGGACAGTGTAGGAAGTCCAATGTCTAAGTTGGGAAAGATTGAGGGAACTTCTGCTGATAAGGGACACCAGGTCCACCTGTGCTACCAAGACGTGGCCCTGGGCAGGAAGGTACCAGCACATGCCTAGTGAGAGAAAAGCAGTGGGCAGGGACTCTGCTGCCTGTGGGTACTTACTGGAGGGCAGAATTCTTGGTTTCTATTTCAGGCCAGAGGGGAGAACTGAAAAAATACATAAGCCAGAAGTACCATTCTCCATATCCCAGGACTGAGGTGATTACTTTAACAAGCTGTTAAAAATTTTTAAAAATGAATGGACAAAGGAGAAAGAACCCAATCATAGAAAGTTACTATGGGAATAGAGAAAACTGGGGTTCATCTTCAGAGCAGAGTATTGAAGTAAGGAAAACCCCTCTTATTCTAAAGAGTAACATCAATTGGTCACCTGTTAAAAAAAATATAGAACAACTCAAAAGTCTTAAAAAAATCAGAGACATTAGAGAAAAAATTAAAAGAAATAAAAATATCCAAGAAAAATCAAAAGATTATGAAAAGAAGGTCAGCTAATTAGAAAAGGAGATCTAGAATCAAGAGGGAAAAAATAAAAGACTTTTTGACAACTAGAATTGGGTAAGAGTAAGCCAGAAAAGTTATGAGAGCAAGAACTAATAAAATTAAATGTAAAGAATGAAAAAAAAAAAGGAAGAGAATGTGAGAAATCTCAAAATACAAAAGCAATTTATCTGGAGAACAGATCAAGAAAAGAAAATGCAAGAATAATTGGACTACCTGAAAGCTATGATCAGAAAAAGAATCTTGATATAAAAATATAAGAAATAATCAAAAGAAAATTATTCTGAAGTGTTACAACAAGAAGGGAAGGTAGAAATATATAGAAAAAATATACTGATCACTACCTGAACATGGTCCTACATGAAAAATCTACAGCAACATCGTAGCCAAATTCTGAATCCCCAGATCAAGGAGAAAATATAATGAGCAACAAGAAAAAAAACAATTAAAATACAGTGGAGCCATAATTAGACTCAAACAATACTTAGTAGCAGCTTCATTAAAAAGTGGGCAGATCTTAGAACACATTATATCAAAGAGCAAAAGAACTGGGGTTAAGGGGCTGCTGGGTGGCCCAGTGGATAGAGCACTAGCCCTGAAGTCAGGAGGACCTGAATTCAAATATGTCTCACACACGACACCTTTTGGCTGTGTGACCCTGGGCAAGTCACTTAACCCCAATTGCCTCAGCAAACACACACACACACACACACACACACACACACAAAAACACAAAAAAACAAACAAACAAAAAAACTGGGATTGAGGCCCAAAATATCATATCCAGCAAAGTTAAGCATAAACCTGAAGTTTAAAAAATGAACATTCAATGAATTGCCTGACTTTCAGGATTTTGTTGCAAAAAGACCATAACTTGATAGAAAATTTGACATACATGATCCAAGAGAAATATAAGGTTATTGCTATTTGTTCTTCGTTCTTGAAGAAGACCATGGTATCAGGGAGGTGATGTCATGACATGCAAGTGAATTGGATTTAAGTGAGGAAGTGCTGTGCAAAGTCACCAGCCTCACTTTCTCCACCAGAGCCATCTGGGTCTAGTGGCAAGATAAGGTAAACATCAAAGACTAAGTATAAGATATTCCATAAGCACCAACAGTTTATTTTTTATACATGGAAATGTAAACCATATGTCTAAAAGATTGTCATTACTAATTGGGTAGTCTGAAAGACAGATTGGGATGGGGCTGAGTCTAAAAAGCAAAACTGTGTAGGAAACGTAGAGAAATTAGAGGAGGAAGGATGATAATCCGGAACCTTATTCTCTTTAGCAGTAGGTTAAAGAGGGAACAATACATACATATCTAGAAGGGTATAAAATTGGGGAGAGAATAAAAGAGGGATTTTTAGAGGGAACTCTATTCACATCAGCTCAGAGTTAGAGAGAACAACATAAAGGGGAATAAAGTCCTTCTAAATTTATAAAGAAGAGGGTAAGAAAATAGGATAAGGGGGAGAGTGTAGAAGTATGTGTAAATTAATAGGAATGACATAAGAGTGGGAAGAGAGGGTAAAGGAGATATCCTTGGAGTGGAGGTCAGTTAAATAATAGGAAAGCTTAGTAGTGGGTAGAAACAAATCAGAGAAGTCACAACAGAAATAAGTGATAATAAGTGATAATAAGAAATAAGTGATAAGTGAAGAGGAAATAAGTGATACACAAAAACATAATAATAAAGATAAAAAAAGCAGGAGTAATAATCATGATTTCAAACAAAATCAAAGCTAAAGTAGATTTAATCAAAAGAGAAAAATAGGGAAACTACACTTTATTTTAGTCATTTTAATCAATATTGTTTTAGATTATTTAAAATAACAGACAATATAAGGTTGGAATATTGCTGTGGTATAAGAAGTGATGAATTGGTAGACTTAAAGAAAAAAAATATGGAAAGACATGGGTTTATGAAGGAAAACAGAGAAACAGAGGACAAGTGAATATAGTACAGTCTTATATAGATATATAAGAATGTATATGTAATATAGATACTTATGTAGATGTACATGTGTGTACATATATATATACAAATATAATTTGTATATTTTTTTAATTTTAATTTTAAATAAATAATACAAATATATATATATCCAGGCTTAATTTGTAGCCTTCTTGAGACAGGGAAAGGGAGAAAAGAATAAAGTAAAAAGTGCACAGCAGAGAACAAAAGAAAAAAAAAGGAAGCAAAAGAAAAAATGGTTAACTCTGAATACAATGTGTAATATTTATTATATAGGTTTTCTTGAAATGGAAATTTATTGTCTCATATTTTGAATCCTCTCGTGTTCTGCTGTGCACATGACAATTTTTTTTCTATTTTGTATTTAGATTTTAAATAAATAAATAGTTTTTACAAAAGAAATTAGATCTGTTCAAAGACACTAAAAAATAAAAATAAAAAAGATGATTCTCTTTTTTTTTGCATTAAAATTGCTAACCTTGCCTCTGTCTAGTTAAAAACTGAGATGAAAGGAAAAAGAAAAACTCTTAAACCAAATAAACACAGACAAGCAAAACGAATCCACATAGTGGCCATGATCCAAAATACAAGTTTTTTTTGTTTTGTTTTGTTTTTTTGTGCCTTGAATCCATCATTTTTCTGTCAGGAAGTGGGCAAGATATTTCACTGTAGTTCCTCTAGGACATGATTGGTCACTACATAGATCAAAGTTCTTAAGTCTTTGAAAGATTTTATCCCTCATTGTAATGTTGTTGTCTTTGTATTCTGCTCACTTCACTATGAATCAGTTCATACCACTCAGGACTCTGGGCAATCATTTCTTTTTATAATTTGATATATTAATTTTTCATTATGTTCATATAACACAAGTTATTTTGCCATTTCTCAATTTATAGATTCTTCCACCCCCTAGAATTTCTTACTTTTCTTATTCTTTTTTTCTCTCTTTTCTCCCCCTTCAGAATCAGAGATTTTGTTTTGCTTCTAACTATTCCCTTCCCAGGTATTATCCTTTCTTTTAACTATGCTCACTCCCTATCCCTCACTGCCATCCTTGTTTATTTTCTTTTCTTTCCGGCATATTTCTCCACCAAACTGTCTATGTTCAACATTCCTTTGTCCATTTCAAGTAAGAGATTCTTCTGATGCCTACTGTTCTTTTCTCCTCCTATAAGTCTGTATGTTTTTCTAACCATCTCAATTATGAGAAATAACAAGGCCCAACCCCTTCAACCTCTTTTCTACAGTAAATATTCTTCTTTTTACCCTCTTTAAACCCTCAGAACAGAACCAATCCATCCCTAGATCCTCTCTCTCTCTCTCTCTTTAAATTTAACTCTTTCAATAGCTTCTGAAGACATTAAAGGTATAAAAGAAGACTTGTTTCTTCTTTTCATATCAGAATTTTAGCTCTCCTACATCATCATACAGTTCCTCCCAATTGCTTAAATAAATTTATCTTTCAATATTTCTCATGACTCGTACTAGCATGTAAAAGGTCCTACTCAATTCTAATATTTTAATCAGAAATATTTGGAAATCCTGTATTCTATTAAAGGTCCATTTCTAATGTACTGCATTCCCCTCATTCCCTACACCTCAGGATTATATTCAGTTTTGCAGGGTAAATTCTTATTGGTTGTAATGCTAGTTCATTTACCTTTTGGAATATTGCATTCCAAAAAGCTGGCACTTTTTAAGTGGTCTTGACTGTAGTTCTTTGGTACTTAACTACTGTTTTTTAAGAGGCTTGAAGTAGTTTTTCTTTGACAAAGGCTATGTCATTTTTGGGATTTTTCCTTTTAAAGTTTCTTTCAGGAGATGATCTGTGGATTCTTTCTATCTTTACTCTGTCCTCTAGTTCTGAAAGATTTGGGCAATTTTCATTTATGATTTCTGGAAACATAATGATCTAGATTTTTAAAAAATTATGGTTTTAAAAAATTTCAGGATTCTTATAATATCTTTTCTTGACCTATTTTTTGATGTAAATTTTCTTATGCTTTCTTCTTTTTTAAAAAAAGTTTTTAATTTTTCCTCTAATATTTATTGTTATCATGAAACTAGTGAATTCTGTTTGCATTTTTCCCTGGTTTTCAAGAAGCATTTTGCTGGGGTAAGATTTACCTCTTCATCTTCTAAGCTATTTATTAGCCTCTCAAATATTTCCTCCAAAGCTTTACTTGCATTTTGTTTATGTTGTTTCATTTCTTCTAGGCATTCATGTAGTCTATGTGGAAAAACTTGTAGTTTTTTCTTTGAATATCAGCTTGTAGCTATTTCAGAATTACTTTCTTCTTTTGGGGGGATTTCTGGATTTTTAATTTTAAAAATGCTGGTCAATATCTTCTTTGGTTTACTCATCTATCCCATCTTACTTTCTGAATTGGGGATCTATGCCATGCCCAAGCTCTGTTATCCGCTATACTTTTGAGTGGGTGACTGACTTTGCTTAGCTTCACTTTGAGTCTCCTACATTCCATTGATGACCTTTATTTCCCAGGGTTAATACTATTATATCATTGAAGAACTGTATTCTAAATTTTCAGGGTCCTCTATAGCATATCGTACATAGGGTTGGAGCCCTTGGAAGCCTTGAACCTATCCTGTTCTTTTCTAGGCACAAATCTTGCTGTTAGCACTCCCTGAGACTTCCTCCATCTTCTTCCTGTGCCTTTCTGACCTTCTTGTGACTTTCAAATTGCTTTCCACTCCTGCTGCCTTATAGATTCTTACAGGCTATATAAGTCTCTGGTCCTTTTCTAATTGTGCTGTGATAAATAGGAAATAATTTATAACAGGAAAACACTAGAATTAGGAAGGGTTGGGGAAGGCTTCCCATGGAACGTGGGATTTTAGTTGGAATCTAAAGGAAGCCTGGGGTCAGTAGTGGAGGAGGGAGAGCATTCCCAGCATGGGGGATGACCAGAAAAAATGCTGAGATGGAAGGTTTTGTCTTAGAGCTCTTAAGGGAAAGGACTAATTTATGCTTTTCTATGTATCTCTGATGCTTAGCACAGTGCCTAGCACATATTAGGTATTTAATAAAAGTTCATTAATTGATTGGGAAGAGAATTTTTTTTTAGTTCTTTTTTGAGGACAAACTTGTTCAGTTTGATAATGTGTTCAGTTTTCTTGTTTTTTTCCCCACTTACCTCAATGTACTTATTAAGTATACTTTTTTCTTAGTTTTGCTTGTTTCACTCTATATGAGTTCATATTTATGTTTCATCATATTCATCCTTCTTTATGTAACATTCTATTACATCTCTTGACCAAAATTTGTTCTTTACCCCCACTGAAAGAGTTGAATATGAATATTCTGGTATATGTGGAACTTTTCTTTCTATTTTAGACCTCTCTGGGGAATGTGCTTAAAAATGAGACTTCTGGGTCAAAAAGTTTAGACATTTTAATCATTTCCAAAAAACAATTCTAAATTGCTTCCTAAAACACTAAGGCTAACTCATGACTCTACCTAGAGTGTGTGAATGTGTCTATCTTCTCATAGTCCTTCCAAAATTGAATATTTTTATCCTTTTATCTTTGTCAATTTGTTGTTTAGTGAGGTAGATGGTCTTTGACTATTTACTTTCTGCTTCCTCTGTTAAATGATGTAATTGTAGAAAGCAAAGGGCAAATAAGAGAGGTAATGAAGTAGTAATGTGTTAATGAGATATTTAACTAAAATTTGGGCACTACTCAGTCAACTTTTCAGGAAGTTGGATCAAGTCATTCAACTGAATTAGGGAACCTATCTTTTAGCTGAAGAAAATAGGCCACAGCCATGGAGGTTATTTTTTTTTTTTTTTTATTTAATAATTACATTATATTGACACTCATTTCTGTTCCGATTTTTTTCCCCTCCCTCCCTCCACCCCCTCCCCTAGATGGCAAGCAGTCCTTTATATGTTGGATATGTTGCAGTATATCCTAGATACAATATATGTTTGCAGAACCGAACAGTTCTCTTGTTGCGTAGGGAGAATTGGATTCAGAAGGTATAAATAATCCGGGAAGAAAAACAAAAATGCAGATAGTTCACATTCGTTTCCCAGTGTTCTTTCTTTGGGTGTAGCTGCTTTTGTCCGTCATTTATCAATTGAAACTCAGGTCTCTTTGTCAAAGAAATCCACTTCCATCAAAATATGTCCTCATACAATATCGTTGTCGAAGTGTATAATGATCTCCTGGTTCTGCTCATTTCACTTAGCATCAGTTCATGAAGGTCTCTCCAAGCCTCTCTGTATTCATCCTGCTGGTCATTTCTTACAGAACAATAATATTCCATAACATTCATATACCACAATTTACCCAGCCATTCTCCAATTGATGGGCATCCATTCATTTTCCAGTTTCTAGCCACTACAAACAGGGCTGCTACAAACATTTTGGCACATACAGGTCCCTTTCCCTTCTTTAGTATTTCTTTGGATATAAGCCCAATAGAAACACTGCTGGATCAAAGGATATGCACATTTTGATAATTTTTTGGGCATAATTCCAGATTGCTCTCCAGAATGGTTGGATTCGTTCACAACTCCACCAACAATGCATTAGTGTCCCAGTTTTCCCGCATCCCCTCCAACATTCATCATTATTTTTTCCTGTCATCTTAGCCAATCTGACAGGTGTGTAGTGGTATCTCAGAGTTGTCTTAATTTGCATTTCTCTGATCAATAATGATTTGGAACACTCTTTCATATGAGTGGTAATAGTTTCAATCTCATCCTCTGAAAATTGTCTGTTCATATCCTTTGACCATTTATCAATTGGAGAATGGCTTGATTTCTTATAAATTTGAGTCAGTTCTCTATATATTTTGGAAATGAGGCCTTTATCAGAACCTTTAACTGTGAAAATGTTTTCCCAGTTTGTTGCTTCCCTTCTAATCTTGTTTGCATTAGTTTTATTTGTACAAAGGCTTTTTAATTTGATGTAATCGAAATTTTCTATTCTGTGATCAGTAATGGTCTCTAGTTCATCTTTGGTCACAAATTTCTTTCTCCTCCACAAGTCTGAGAGATAAACTATTCTATGTTCCTCTAATTTATTTATAGTCTCGTTCTTTATGCCTAGGTCATAGACCCATTTTGATCTTATCTTGGTATATGGTGTTAAGTGTGGGTCCATGCCTAATTTCTGCCATACTAATTTCCAATTATCCCAGCAGTTTTTATCAAATATTGAATTCTTTTCCCAGAAGTTAGGGGCTTTGGTTTGTCAAACACTAGATTGCTATAATTGACTATTCTGTCTTGTGAGCCTAGCCTTTTCCACTGATCCACTAATCTATTTCTTAGCCAATACCAAATGGTTTTGGTGACTGCTGCTTTATAATATAATTTTAGATCAGGTACAGCTAGGCCACCTTCATTTGATTTTTTTTTCATTAGTTCCCTTGAGATTCTCGACTTTTTATTGTTCCATATGAATTTTGTTGTTATTTTTTCTAGATCAATAAAATATTTTCTTGAAGTCTGATTGGTATAGCACTAAATAAATAGATTAGTTTAGGGAGTATTGTCATCTTTATTATGTTCGCTCGGCCAATCCAAGAGCACTTAATATTTTTCCAATTATTTAAGTCTGACTTTATTTGTGTGGAGACTTTTTTATAATTTTGCTCATATAATTCCTGACTTTCCTTTGGTAGATAGATTCCCAAATATTTTATGGTATCAACAGTTATTCTGAATGGAATTTCTCTTTGTATCTCTTGCTGTTGGGTTTTGTTGGTGATGTATAAAAATGCTGAGGATTTATGGGGATTTATTTTGTAGCCAGCTACTTTGCTAAAATTATGAATTATTTCCAATAGCTTTTTGGTAGAATCTCTGGGGTTCTCTAGGTACATGGAGGTTATTAAATAAGAAAATTCATCCTTCCTGGGAGAAGTCAATGGAATTCAAGAGAGTCCAGGTCAAGAGCAATTTTGTGAAGCCTGTGCCTCTACTAGAGGGCAGCAGGATTTCCTCTTCAATCCTCTCCTAGCTCAAACTTCTTAAAATGGGTCTCTAGAGAGTGGCTACTACCTCAGGTGTTCTGTGGGCTAACACTCCTAAAATATAGCCCTTGAGTCCCCACCAGTGTGCTTAGCATTCTCCCCACAGACCTGTGGAGTCCACTTTCTCACAATATATACAATGTCCATGGGAAGATGAGGCACAAACTTAGGAGTATACAAAGAATAAGAGCACAGCGGAAATACAGGTAAGGTACATGTGGCCAACACATGCACACAGATGTCTTTTTTTCCCTCTCTGTAGACTCCTCATGAAACTCCCTGCTGGGTATAATTTCTCTGCTGAGAGGGTTCTTTAGATTAGTTCTCAGCATCCATTTCCCTTGACCTAATGACTCTCAATTGCTAGTTCTCCCTTGAGTCCATAGCCAGCCCTTTTTTATGCTGGTTTTTTCTCCTTGAAGTAGCTTTGACCCCAGATAACTAACTGCCTCTCCAAATCTCTACCTGTGTGGAGAACGTGTGCCTGTGCCTTCAGTCATGCTTTGCTTCTCTCAGACTGCTCAGGGAGGTGTCCTCCCTTGGGTGAGTGGCTCTGCTGCCGAGGTGTCATGGTCAGTGGGAGCGATGAGGAAAGAGAACTCCCATTCTCTCTTCCTGCTGCCCTCTGCTCTAGAAGGGGTCTCACAGAAGCACTTCTTTGAACTCTCAAACTCACTTGAATAGACTCTTTAAAAGGTCATCCAAGGGCATGAACATTCATTGTTTGGCAAATAGCTAGGTTATCTTCACAATTTAGTAAAAAAATCTTGTTTGTATTTCATAAAGAGAGACCTCATTTGCATTTTAATACTTCATTACTTCTGTTATCTATCCTTTCCTCTCTGTGGACACATCAACTGAGGGAAGGAGGGGTTATCAATTGGCCAAAGACCAACTACCCTTCAGCAGCTTGATTTAAGATGAAATCACTGAGACAGAGAAGAGGGCCCAGGGAACATACTTGCAGAGAAGTGTTTGAAAGTGCATTTCTCCTATGCCAATGATCTCATAAGCACCAAGTCCCATAGTTCTCATACTTCTTGGCAGTATTTGACACTACTGACCAACCTTTCCTCCAGGATACTCTCCTGAATCCTGGAATTCTCTCAACTCTTCTCACTTCCTTAATCCCCCTTTCAAGATTCATTACATCTATCTCTCTAGCATTCCTTCCATCTATACAATTTGCGTTGTAGATCAGGCCTTCATCACCCATGGCTTAGATGATGGCAATTTACTTGCTAAAAGGTTTCCTGCTTTCAGGTTCTTCCCTCTCCAAACAATTCTCTGCATCATTGTCAAATCAAAATCCATAAATATAGATTTAACTATGTAGCTTTTCTACTTAAAAATCTTCAGTGACTATTGCTTCTAGGACAAAATATAGAGTCCTCTAATTGATGTGACAGTAATGGGGAGGGGGAGAGGATGGGTTGGAGATATTTGATTATTGGCAGGAAAGGTAGCTGCTCCCTCCTCCTTGGCTCCCACCTTTACTTAGGCAAAGTCACTCACAGCTCTCTTTTAGCTATCTCATGGGCATGACTTTTCCCTTGGTGGCCTTTTTTCTGTTCTTCAGAAAGTAAAAAACAGGGTCTCTTTAGAACTGATGCTGAAAGTCAAGGGAGGAGTCATTTCCCTGACAGCCACTATCTTTTTTTTTTCCTGATGTATTGGGTTTAAGTGACTTGCCCAGGGTCACACAACCAGGAAGTGTTAAGTGTCTGAGACCAGATTTGAACTCAGGGATGGTGCTCTATCCACTGTAACACCTAGCTGCTCCAAGGGAGCCACTATCTTGAAGGAGCTTTCTCATGTTTCTACTCACCAATCAACTCTTACTGCTTAAATCTACTTTTTTTTCTTAACTCAGGCTTTGTCTGTGTCATTGGTCCAGATTCACTTGATCTTTCCCCTGCTTTAGGAAATTTGTTTTGCTTGTCAATAAAATCTCTTTGGTTTCTAATGAAGCTTAGATAGATACCCAGTGTCTGTCTGTATGTCTGTGTGTGTCTCTCTCTCATTCTCCCTCTCCCTCTAGGATAAACTTATTTCCTCCCAAGCTTATATTAATCTTTCCCATTTCATATATAGAGTGAATAATATTTTAGAGAAACTAGGGTTTTTTTTGGAAAACATATAGAAATAAAGTGAATGAACTTGTAACAGAAACAAGGATTTGGTGGGGAAACAAGAACTAGATTGATTCATCTCTCCCTCAAAAGAATGGGATGAACAGAAGGAAAACACAACTAGAACGGGGGTCAAAAACTCAGTTTTTTTTAATATGAAAGACTTGTCTCCCTCCATCACTTCTATCTGGCATCCTTCAGCCCTGGCCAAATGTTTCTATTGTTTTGGTGGCTCTCCTCTGTTCCCATGCCAGTGCAGCTTCCATCTCTTTCCTTCTTTTCTCTTCCCTCCCCTCCTTGGTGCTCTTGATCTTCCTCCAGCTATGCTTTCATTTCTTGTTCTAACTTTTTCATCTTCTCTGTTATTCCTTGCTCTTCTCCTCTCCCTTAGGTAGAGAATGGGCTGAGCTTTCAGTCATAGGTTCTTTAAGGCTCACATAGATAGGCAAAGGTAAACCTCCATTTTACAATAATTTTGTAAACCTTCATAACTTGGTTCAGTCAGCACTTTCAGTCTTATTTGATATTACCATACCAGAAAACTTTGCATTTCTCTTCTCTGCTTTTAGGATCTCTGCTTTGCTTCACCTTCTAAATGATTCCTTTTTGGGACCCCCAGATGCCAACGCTTCTTTCTCCTTTTCCCCAATTTGAATTTACTTAGTATATTTTTTGAATTTACTTATCTGTGTATGGGGTTGTTTCTTCTGACAGAATGTGAATTTCTTAAGAACTGAGACTTTTCTTTTTGTAATCTCTAGTACTTAGCATAGATACTAAAATGCTTTTAATAAATCTGATGACTTTTCAGGGAAAAATTTGCAGAGGAGGTGGTGTCTGTGCTGAGATTTTGAGGGAAAATGAAGATTCAAAGAGATAGACATGAGGAAGGAGTGCACCAAATATGAAGGGGAACAAATGTACAGATGCATGGGTGAAGCGTTGGGTTTCTCTGTGTTTCATGTGTTCAGGGATCTCACTTTCCCCTAAATGCCTACAGCATCATTCAGTCTTGATCTTATTTTGTCTGATGTTGTTAATCCTTTTCTATGTCCCTGTGCTTCTTCCCTCTCCTAGACAGTAAGCTCACTGGGGACAGGGTCCGCATCTTACTTTCCCTGGCGTACCTCACATAAATCCAGGAATGCCTTCCTCCTTCTCTAGGTCATATCACAGATTGCTTTTCAGACCTTTTGTATGAATGAGTCTCCCCTAAAGCAAATTAATGAAACCCAGTCTATAGAGACACCCTTTGTTCCCTTTCTTTCAAGCATATCTGCAGTGAATTGGTCTGAATACAGCGAACGTGGCTTGTTGCACTCTGTCATGTCTACCAGGAAGCTTAAAACAGATTCACCTGTGACTCGGGCTAGCTTGATGCCTAGAGCAATTGTCAGAGTTCCCCTGGCTCCCGAGTCAAATTCTTACATGGAATCTCTCATCTAGAACTGAAGGAGCTGCTGCCCCTGCTCTGATCCGATCCTTCACCTGGGGAAGCAGGTCCCCTCTTTGTCCTTCCCTCTAACTCTTAGCTTCTCTGGCTTCCTTTAACCCTCAGATAAACCCTTCTGCAATGGTCTGTTCTGGTCCCTCTGCCTTCTTGCTAGCCCTGCCCCATCCCCACCCCGTAGTGCCTTCCTCTGCTGTGACTTCTCCTTTACGCCATACCCTATGTCTAGAATGGACTTTCTCATGTTGCCTCCCCATTAGAATGTGAGTTTTTTGGAACCAGGTGTTGTGTTTTCTCCTTCCCTTGCACCCAGGGCCATCTCCAGTCATCCTGACCTATATCTGGCTGCTGGACCCAGATGGCTCTGGAAGGGAAGGTGAGACAGGTGGCCAGCCCTCTCTCACCGAGGTCCAACTCACTTGCATGTCACGGCATCACCTCTCTGATGTCCTGGCCTTCTTGGAGAGACAACACGAGCCGCCTCTGTTTTCCTAGTACTTAGCACAGTGCCTGGAGCAGAGTAAGTACTTAATAGAGTGGTGATTGGCTAGCTGAAAGGGACCTTCTGTCTGGAGCGCTTTCTCAGAGCTCTGGGGACTGGTTGGAGAGTGTAAGAGGAAGGCTAATAGGTAGGAAGAGTTCATGGATTCCACTCAGCCTCCTTCCAATTAGGGACCTGACTCCAAGTTCCCCTGCTCTCCTGGCTCCTGATTTTTGTCGTGAACCTATAATGGGCTTCTTCCTGCCCTCGGCGTCCCCTGGGGTGGATCTCACAAACTGCTGTGAGACAGACGTGCTCCAGGGCCAGCCTGAGACAGAAATGACATGATACAGGCAGGGATGGATTCAGAAGGGATGTATCTCAGCCGGCCGTGGTTGGCTTTCGGGGACCCCTTCCCACGCCTGAGTTAGAAGTAATGGGCGAGTATCTGGGGCTATCAAAGCCAAATTGAAAAGACCCCAACTGTGTGCAGAGGGGAAGACAAAGCAAAGAGAGCATTTCTTCATTATCAGTCTTACTTTTAGCAAAGCACCTGCTTGTCTGAAGGGAAGGGATTATGGTATGATAAAGAGCACTGGGCAGCTCAGTGTGCCGTGGATAGAGTGCTGGGTCCAGAATCAAGAGGACTCCTCTTCCTGAGTTCAAATATGACCTCAGACTAGTTGTATAATACTGGACAAGTCAGTTAACTCAGTTTGCCTCAGTTTTCTCATCTGTAAAGTGGGCTGGAGAAGGAAAAGACAAACCATTACATTTAACTCCAAATGGAGTCATGAAATCAGACATGACTGAAAGGAGTGAATAACCACAAATAAGAGGAAAGAATATTCTTTTTGGAGTCAGAAAGCCTGAGTTCAAAAACTGTCCCTGTTGCTTAGTAGCTGTGTGACCTTGGGCCTCTGATTCCTAATGTGTAAAAATGAGGGGCTCGCGCTGAATGATCTCAAAGGTTCCTTCTAGCACTAAGTCCTATGTTTCTTTTATTTTTTGGATGAGGCATTTGGGGTTACATGACTTGCCTAGGGTCGCATAGCTAGTAGTACTAAGTGCTGACTCCAGGGCTGGCACTCTAACCTAGCTGCCCCTAAATCATATACTTCTACTAGACCCTTGGAGAAGGACCACAGAGAGGGACATGAAGGGGCAGCATCATAGGCTAGTGAAAAGAGCAGTGGAGCCCAAATCTATGCTGTTATAGTTTGAGGCTGAGATCTGCCTCTTTGTTTCTACATGAATCAAACATTCCCCCTCTATTGACTCATTAAAATGAAGTTGAAAAAAATGAGGGGAACAAGCAATTATTAAGTGCCTACTCTGTACCATGGACTGTTTTAAGTGTTTTACAAATAATATTTCATTTTATCCTCACAACAATCCTGGGAGATAAGTGCTATTATTGCCCCCATTTGACAGTTAAGGAAACTGTGGCAGACAGAAGGTAAATTATTTACCCAGCATCCCGTAGCTAGTAAACATCCAAGTCTGCATTTGAACTCAGAGTCTTCCTGATTCATGACCTAGCACTATCCACTGACCTACTTGGATACCTAGGTGAGAGAACAATATATAGATTGACTACAACAATGTAAATGAAAAAAGATCACTAGTAGGAAACTTCAGTCTCACTGACTGAAAAATTATAAACAATCTTGAAGAAAAGTATAATGTAACTCCCTCTTCTCAGCAGTGAAGTGCAGGGGACCAGTGGGACAGAATGTTGTATACTCTGTCAGACATGACAACACTATTATGTGTTTTTACTTAATATTGTTCTTTGTGAGAAGCTTTGGTTTTGAGGAGGGAAATAGTGGAAAGGAAGGAGGAATATTTAAAGAATGACTTGCATGAAAGAATAAAAGGCATCAATCACAAAAATGAAAACCCAAAACAAGGTCACAAGTTAAAAAAAAAACCATAAGTTCTCAGATCCCTTCTAACTCTAACACTTATAAATCTCTGTGCTCTTGTATCACTAGCATAGAATGTGCTCTTACGTTGTAGACACCTGGATCTGTGCCCCTGAAGTCTGGGGCTTTTTTAGATCCTCCTGAGATGCTCATAAATGCCCTTTAGAAGGATTACTTGAGTGGGTTTGATCTGATTTGGTAAAACATATTAACAATTATTATGGGTAGGAAGGAATATATTTTCTCATCTTCAAAAATACAGTTTTTTAAAAGATCCTTTCCTATGGGAAAAATAGCCTTGACTCTTTTAATATTATCCTCAGCAATAACATTAAATGACAAAGCCATATAAGCAGATTCTATGGTATTTATAATTAAAATAATTGTCCCCTGCATTTGTGAAACTTCTCTCCCTGAGAAGCTTAATGCACTCTACATTCATTATCCAATTAATTCTGGAAACGTCCCAGGGAGATAGGTAGGGAGCAGATATTATCACCCACCATTTTACTGAAAGAGAACCTGTTAAGTGACTTGCCTAGGGTCACACAGAGAGTCAAAAATTGAACCCAGTTCAGGGCTTGGTTGATTAGTGTGCCTTGTGGAAACATTTAATTTCCTGGTCCACAGTGCCCTGGTTCAAAATAATAACTAAACTGCTACAATTCTCATAAAATTAGCTTAAATTTCCTTTCTGTCATGAAGACCCTTCGCAGATATCCAGATGCTATTAGCATTTTCCAGCCCCCAATCCTTAAAGACCTCTGCCCACTGACCATATTGCTAACCATCCCTCATGGCCTAGTTTGCCAAGGGACAATTCTCAGAAGAGCATTTAGTTGGTGAATAAAAATGCTGGGTGAATAGCGGACAGTGGCAAAGGGAAGTAACCAAGCTAGATAAATTTTATGAGTTGAAGAACAAATTAACTATGAAGAACAACCTCTTTTTTTTGAGAAACAATCAACATAGTCATAATTGTTTAAGTAGCTCTTTTGATGGTGTGGTTTTATGAGGTAGCATCAGCTGAATAATAAATGCTTCATCCTCTTCACCCATAGAGTACCCTGGAGATGAACATCAGGCTTCTAGAAAGCTTACTTCTGGGAAGCCAGGTGAAATTTTCTTTCCAGGGGACTTTAGGCTGTTCAGGGAATCTTGGGAAATGCAGGTTCCCCAGTGAAACCCTTCTTAACTTCATCCTCACATGGCTGTCCCACTGGCACTTCAAATTCAATCAATCCAAAACTGAGTTTTTAATCTTTCCCGTAATATTCATCCCTTTCCCAGATTTGTTTGTTTCTATTGTAGGAACCAATATACCTCAGTCACCCTGAGGTTTAATGTCTTGGAGTCATCTTTGCCTCTTTCTTTGTCCTCTTCCCTTTTACTCTTTCTGCTCTGATTATTCCCCACTTCATTGCAATCATGTGTCACTTCTATATTCTTAATGTGTCTCCTATCTAGCCCCTTCTCCACTCGTGCAGCTACCAGCCCTTGCTCAGATCGTCATCACTTCTCACCTATATTATTGAAATAGCTTTCTAATTGGTCTCTCTATTCTCAGTTTCTGCTCTTTTAAATCTCTTTCACACAGCTGTCGAAAATTGGTTTCCAAAAGCACATGGCAGGCCATGTCACTTCTCTCTTCCAGAATATTCATTGGTTCCCCAGTTCTTTTAGGATAAAATGCAAATATCTCAGCTTGGCATTTACAGCTTACTGTCATCTGGTTCCAGTTTACCTTTCCAGACTAATTTTAAACTTGTCCCCTTCATATAGTCCTAGTTTTAGTTGTTCTCCAATCTTACCCTATTGTTTCCTGTCTCTGTACATGTGTCTAGGATAAGTTCCATGCTTGAAATATACCCTTCAGCTGTAATTGTTCTAATCTTCTCCTTCTGCAAGGTTCATTTCAGCCTTTGTTAATTTATTGCCCCACTCCCTTCATTTCCAGTTGTGGGGAAAATTTTTTTTTTTCCTCAAATTTTTCTAGAATGTTTTTTCTAGCTTTTTTCATTGCCTTATACTGCACCTTAGGTAACACTTTTTGTGTGTGTGAATATTTTATTCTTCTCCTCCCCCTGCCCAGTTAAGTTCCTATATCTAGAGCAAGTGTTTGAAGTAGACCTCAGTTCTCATCAGTTTAGAACTTCTGATGACTTCCCAAATAGATTAGTTATAGAAGGATGGAGCTGGAAGTTGTCTTAGACAAAATTGGGCCCAATCTCGTTGTACAGAGAAGGATAAAAAGATCTAGAGAATTAAAGCAACTTGCTTTAATTAATGCCAAACTTGAGGCTTCAGCTCAGGTCTTGACTTCTCATCTTCTTAATGAGACCCAACTGAGGCCATCCTTCTCCTTGTTGTGAGGATCAAATGAGATAGAGCTGCCTCGCACAAATTTACTTGGCACAAACATTTCATTTCCTCCCCCTTTCCTTCTTCCTTACAGGTATTTGAGGGCTACAGTTAAAAACACACTATAACAGTAATACCAACCTAGAAGTCAAAAAGGCAGTATGACCTTCTAGGAGATTACTTTTAAGAAAGCACAACTGTCTTGCTAGCTCATAATATCCCCTGTCCTTCCGAGGCATATTCCTTCCTTTGGACCAGCATACCTTGCAGAGATCATGTTCTTCCTCCCTCCCTCACTCCTTCCACTCACCTTTCCTCCCTTCTTCTCTTTGTCCCTTTCCCCCTCTTTCCCTTTTTCTCTCCTCTCCTTCCCTTTTTCCCTTTCTACCTCCCTTCCTCCTTTTCTCCCTTCCTCCTTCCTTCCTCCCTTCCTTTTTTCTTCTCTCTCTCCTTCCCTCTCTCCCTTCCTTCCTCTTTTTTTCTTTAAAAGTTTTTATGGACTGTCCCTCATGCCTGGAATACTCTCCCTACCTCTATTTCTTATCTTTATTGGTCTCCTTAAAGACTCATCTAAATCCCTTCTTTTGTAAGAGGTCTTTCTCTTCTTACCCATTTTCTTTAACTGCTAGTGCCTTCCCTCTGAGATTACGTTCCATTTGTTCTATGTATTTCGTCTATTTACATAGTCATTTGCATCTTATCTCCCCCAGTAGAATAGTTTTTTTAAATTAAAAAAATCTTACATTTTAAAAAATTTAATTATCTTTAGCTACTTGAAGGGTAGTTTTATCTTTCTTTTTCTCTCCAGTGCCTGCTACACAGCAAGTGCTTAATAAGTGCTTGTTAACTAATTTCTGGGACACACTAGGGCACTGAACAAGTGGTTAGGTGGGGGACACATGCTAGAATGCACATGAAAACACTAAAATGTAATGTGTAATTTATAAACATAGTTGAGAGCAACAATTGAACATAGTTACCAAATCCAAGGGCTTACACTTTGCTAAGATCATTGTCACCAAAATTTGTTTTTGGACCCCTCTGCACATTTCATTTCACAAAAATGAAGGTGGAAAGGGAGAACATTTCAGGTATAGGTGACAAAAGCCTGAGCAAAAATGTGGAAGTATGACAGCAACAATACATTTTCAGTGGACTAACGCTTGTTCAGTCTGCTTGAAGCTTAGAATGAATGGAAGGGAATAACATAAAAAGTAGAGTGGTATGTATGGGGGCCTTACATGCCAGGTAGAAGATTACCTCCTGAGTAAAGCTCCAATTGCTCATTTAAACTATAGTTAGGAGGCAATAGGGAGCTACTGAATATTTTTGAGCAGGGAAGTGACCTGACAAGATCTATGAGTAAGAATGATTATTTTGATAGCAGTCTGAAATTTGTATTAGAGAAAAAGGGTAGAACTGGGAAGGTCTGTAGGGAGCTTATTATAATAGTCCTGTTGGGTGGACCTGTATTAAATGGGAGATAACAGTGGGAATAGAGAGCGAAGGATAGATGTGAGATATGTTGAGAAATTGGAATTGCTTTAATATGAGAAGGAAAGGAGAGGGAAGATCAAAGCTGTTAACCAAAGTTACATAGATGGGAGACGGGTTAATGGTAATATCAAAGATAATAAATGTAAATTCAGAAGGAACTGGTTTAAGGGGAAAGATGATAAATCTGATTTAGGACTGGAAATGTTGTATCTGAGTTGCTGTGAAGACATACAGATGGGAGATTTCTTCTGGCAACTGGCTCAGTTGTAACTAGGACCGAGAAAATAAGCCCTTGCTTCAGGACCACCACTATCTTGGGATGTACTTCCTCCTATTGTGCACCTTTTGTAAGTTTTTAGTCCCATTTCACATCCTACTAACATCTGTGAAAAAGCTTTCTTTGCCCTTTTGCATGGCCCTAATCTGGCATTCCCATTATCACTGAATCCCTTTCCCAGAGCTCAGTGGCTGGCCTACCATGCTGTAAGTAAATTGAACATTTGAGGGAGATGGTTACTTCTGTATCTTCCCCTACTTCTACCTCCTTTCCAACACCTCCTTCTTCCCAGGAATTAAAGTTCTGTTGGTCATGTCACCACAGGACCTTGGGTTGAACTGTCCTCCTGATCCCTGGGATGTCCTAGGGTCTTCTCAATGCACCTTGACACATTGCAGGATTTCTTTATGTGATTTCCTTTCTGATTTCCATCCATGTTCCAAAAGTCAAAATTGTCCATTACAGCTCTGACAGTTATAGATACGAGTCTAAAGGCAGGAAATATCGATTTGTGAGTTATTGGCATAAAAGGAGACAGCTAAAGCCTTGAAAGCCATTGTTAGGGGAGAGAACAGGTAGAGAAGAAAAAAGAGGGCCAAGGACAGAACTTTGTAGAACTCCAATATTAAGAGCAGTGTGAGTAGAGGAAGACAGAGTGAAAGAGACAGAGATAAAGTCTTTAAATAAAAGGAGAACCAGGAAAATGTGTGTTTTTTCCAAAGCTTAGGGAAGCCCTTAGGGTCATAGATTTAGAGCCTGCAATAAAGTAATGATGGTAGGAACAGAGTGGAATAGGTGGAGATGAGAAATGTTGAAGAACTATACTTGAAAGGATTTTGTAATTGGTTTTATATGAAAGGTAGGAGTGGGGAAGACTAAGGTAAGCTTAAGGTTACAAACATAGCCCAGGTAGCTGTCCTGATACACCATAGATAAATCCAGTGTTTGCTGTATTTAAATATAGCAGCTCCTTCAGGTATGTTTGTTGTTATAATACAGCAGTCCCCATTTTAGGGGGGTAAATTTTAGAATAAATTAAAAGTAAATCCCAGCAAAGGCAATGACTAGCGAAATTAAGTTAAACTCTATTAGTGGAATTTCAGGCACTGGGATAGACTAAAGTTGGGGGATGGTTTTGATTGTCATTGTTGGGGGGTGGGGAGGGATGGTAATGATGTTGCTGCTGCTATTACTTCTCAGTAATCCTTCCTTCCATCATCTATATTGGCTGACAGTCTGTTCTCTCTACATTCTAGGTTAACTTTGGGTGGGAGCCATATATTTGCACCCCCTCTCCCTGTCTTAGATATATCCCCCCCCCATACATGTTCCCATACACGTAGATCCACGGTCCTCTTAGTGATGTTCTTCATTGTTCCCATTGTGGGCTGTGGCTGATCGTTACCAGTCTTGAAAATTGTGGGTCATAAAATACCCTATTTTCTCCTCAGGTGTCCCCTTTTATAGTGCAGGGCGGGGGCTGGGAAGCCCCAGCTCTGTTTACACTGGTAAAGATGAAGAGCTGAGCTGTGGGCCTGGTTTATAGGGCACTAGGCTCCGGGAGCTGCCCATTTAAAGAAGCAAGCACCTGCCGGGTCCTTAGCACAGAAAAGTGGGTCTCCAGGTTTCACGCTCCTGCCCTATGATTATACAATAGATTTAAAGTCTCTGATATCTACAAATCTACATCAAAATATATTCTTGAGCTGTAGGGAACGTCTCAGAATTGTTAACCTTCTCCCCAGGTATTAGAGGTAACACACTGTGAGATTAGATGTATATTTTCTTCAAGCTATACCACCCATTGAGGAGTTCATATTTACATCTTTTGTTGATATTTTTATAGATTAAAAGCGCCTCTTTACTAGGTGATAATTCTGCTAAGTACTGTAATTTGCTGCCATTAATATTTGTCTGAGTCCTAGTTTGCAAAATATATTTGAAACCACTTTAGAAAGTCGCATAATTGCTTCTTTGTCGAGCTGGTAAAATGAGTAGTTTCTTTATCCAGGCTTTATCCTGTTAACCTTAGAGGTGAGTGACTGCTCACAGGAGTACTTGGGGAATGTCTTAGCACTGTTGAGCCATTTAATTTCAGGCCTGATTTCATAGCGGTGACACAGAATTGGCTCTGAGCAAGCTCACAGGCATTTCAGAGGGTTGTTGTTCAGCTCAAATAAAGGCCCGCTTCCTTCTAATAGAAAGGAAATGGATCCACCTGTAGATGATGCTTATGTAATGGATCCTCGCATCCCTCCTGTGAGGTTCTCAATACCTGTGACTGGATTGTGCAGGGGCAGGGAGGGCATCTGAGGAACCCCCTGGGCTTTCTTTGGTAGACTAATGTATCCTTCTGCTAACTTTGTGGGAGCTCCTACGCGGCTTAAGTGGAGGGCAAGGGGCCCGTGATGAGGGCCAAAAATGCTCTGAAGGAAGGAAGAGCAGTCTCCGTCTCTGGCCCCTTGGCCAGGTGGTCTGCCCTCTGGGGTCTAGGGAGATAGAGAAAATGCCTCTCTTTTTCCTGGCCAATTTAAATAGCGGTGAGAGTGTTAAAAACTGAAAACCCCTCCTTTTCCATATTAACCAAAAACGTGCCTCTGCCCTATTAAAGGCCGTCATGACCAAAACGCCAGGCTGGCTTAGGCGAGTTACAGCCTCTCACTGGACTTGGAGGCAAGGTAGCGTGGGCTTGCGTCCTGGCTGCGATGCTTCTCACTTGGGTGGTCTTGAATAAGTTACTTAAATCTGGACTGTTTTCTCTATAAAGAAGGGGTTAGACTGGATAATCCCCAAGGTCTTTCCATCTATGATCCAGCCAGACAGTCTCCACACCCAGTGTGTGTTCTGTTCAAGAAACAGCAAACAGCCACCACCCCTTCTTTCTGGGAGATGTTCTTTTTCTGTGTTCTCTTCAGTTTGTTAGCACATCAAGCTCACTTTCTCTAGTATGTTAGCACATCCATTCACTCACTTTATATAGTCTGTTAGCACATCCTTTCTGTCACTCCCTCCAGTCTCTTAGCAATACTTTCCCTTAGTCTTTCCAGTCTGTTAGCACATCCTCTCACTGTCTTTGGTATGTTAGTCCATCCATTCATTCATATTCTCCAGTCTATT